>NW_007727275.1:123150-197223 GCF_000696425.1 Galeopterus variegatus | reverse complement strand
CTTCAAACTATTCCAAAACATTGAAACAGAGGCCATTCTCCCAAAATCATTCTATGAGGGCAGCATAGCCCTGCTACCATAACAAAGATACAACAAAAAAAGAAAACTACAGGACAATAACTCTGATGAATATAGACACAAAAATCCTCAACAAATTATTAGCAATCAGAATATAACAAAACATCAAAAAAACCTATACACCACAATCAAGTGGGATCCATCCCAGGGATGTAAGGATGGTTCAACATATGCAAGTCAATTAATGTGACATACCACTTCAACAAAATCAAGGACAAAACTCATATAATTATCTCAATAGCTGCAGAAAAGAATTTGACAAAATTCAACATCCCTTCATGATAAAGACTCTTGGCATGTTAGATATAGAAGGGAAATATATAACACAAAGTTGATAAACCCACTGTCAACATCATCATGAAGGTGGAAAAGCTGAAAGCTTTTCCATTAAGAACAAGAACAAGAGAAGGATGCCCAATTTCACCACTCCTTTTTAATATAGTATTGGAAATACTAGCCAGAAAAATCAGGCAAGAGAAAGAAACAAAAGACATCCAGATTGAAAAAGACAAAGACAAACTGTCTTTGTTTGCAGATGACATGATCCTATATATAGAAAAATTTAGAGATTTTACAAAAAAACTCTTACAGCTGATAACCAATTTTAATAAAGTTGCAGGATACAAAAATCAACACACAGCAATCAGTAGTATTTTAATACTCCAACAACAAACCCACAATAAAGAAATCAAGAAAGCAATCCCATTTACAATAGTTACTAAAAAAAACCTCCAAAAACCTAGGAATCAAACTGGCCAAGGAGGCGAAAGATCTCTACAACAAGAACTACAAATCACTGCTGAAAGAAATGAATGATGACACAAAAAGATGGAAAGACATTCCATGCTCTTGGACTGGAAGAATCAACATTGAGAAAATGTCCATACTACCCAAAGCAATTTACAGAGTCAATGCAATCCCCATCCAAATACCATTGACATTCTTCACAGAAATAGAAAAAACAATCCTAACATTCATATGGAACAACAAAAGACCCTGAATAGCAAAAGCAATTGTGGGAAAAAGAAATAAAGCTGAAGGCATTATAATGCGTGATGTCAAATTATCCTACAAAGCTATAGCAACCAAAACAGCATGGCACTGACATAAAAACAGACACTCAGGCCATGGAACAGAATAGAGAATTCAGACACCTACTCACATACTTATAGCCAACAGACATTTGACAAGAGCAACAGGAGCATACATTCAGGAATGGACTACCTCTTCAGTAAGTGGTTGCTGTGAAAACTGGGCATCCATATGTAGAAGAATGGAAGTAGACCTGTATTTCTCACCACACATCAAAATCAACTCAAAATTGTTTAAAGACTTAAACATAAGACCTGAGAGTATAATAATCCAAAAAGAAAAGATAGGGCAAACACTTCCGGAAGTAGGACTAGGAAAAGACTTTATGAAGAAGACACCCAAAAGCAAAGGCAACAGAAGGAAAAATAAACAAATAGGGTTATGTCAAACTAAAAGCTTCTGCATAGCAGAAGAAACAATTAACAAAACAAAAAGACAACCCACAGAATGAGAGAAAATATTCACAAACCATGGATCCAACAAGGTATTAATATCCTGAATATACAAGGAACTCAAACAACTTAACATTAAAAAAACTAGTAACCCGATTAAAAAATGGGCAAAGGAGCTGAAGAGGCATTTCTCAAAGGAAGATATACAAATGACCAGCAGACATATGAAAAAAAAAATGCTCAACATCACTCAGCCTCAGGGAAAAGCAAATCAAAACCACACTGAGACATCATCTCACACAAGTTAGACTTGCTGTTATCAAAAAGACAGAGAATAAATACTGGCGAGGATATGGAGAAAGGGGAGCCCTCCTACACCATTGGTGGGACTGTAAATTAGTGCAGCAACTATGAAAAACACTATGGAGTTTCCTCAAATAACTACATATAGATCTGCCATACAATCCAGTAATTCCAATGCTGGATATACACCCAAATGAATGGAAATCATTATGTCGAAGGGATACCTACACTTACATGTTCATCGCAGGTCTAATTACAATAGCCAAGAGTTGGAATCAACCTAAATGTCCATTGACAGATGACTGGATAAGAAAAATGTGGTATACATTCACAATGGAATTCTACTCCGCCATAAAAAGGAATGAAATTCTGCCATTCACAGCAACATGGATGAACTCACAGAAAATTATGTTAAGTGAAACAAGCTGGGCATAGAAAGAGATGACTGGATAAGAAAAATGTGGTATACATTCACAATGGAATTCTACTTGGCCATAAAAAGGAATGAAATTCTGCCATCCACAGCAACATGGATGAACTCACAGAAAATTATGTTAAGTGAAACAAGCTGGGCATAGAAAGAGAAATACTGCATGTTCTCATTTTAAAGCGGGGGCTAAACAAACAAACAAATAAACAAAAAAGAAAGAAAGAATCAATAGTAACAATAATTGGTTGAACTTTCCAAAGAAGAGAAAGGAACTGAGGCACCAGAGGTGGGAAAGTGGGAGGGGGAGGAAGTCTAGTGAGAAATTGGTAAAGGCCACAAAACATAATTATATTGTGTAATGATAAACTTAGTAATTATCCTGATTTGAGAGTCACGTATTGCACACAGGTATTGATATTTAATGTTGTACCCCACAGATATGTACGATCAATTATATTTCAATAAAACATTTTTTAAAAGTTGCCTTTAAACAAGGAGATTATTCTATTCTAACATTACTGATCATATTAAACTCCTGTGCCATTAAACCTGTCTCTTTTAATTTAAAGAAAAAAAAAAAAAACTGAAAAGAATGTAACCTGAAATCAATCTGATAGCGAAAATTTTAATTCTCATGGAAGGTCTGAAGGTTGATGATGAAAAAGAAAACATGAAAAACTGAGAGCATAACCTGAATATAAGTCATTGTTTTCAAAAATAACAAACAAAAAGACAATAAGCAGTAGTCAAAGAAAAAAAATAAAACAAGAACATTTTCTGAATGAAAGGTATATTGTAGTCTACATATTGTCAGATCATCCCTTGAACAAAGAAAATATTAGTGACAAGAGACTGAATCAAGAAAAAAATCTAGTGAAATTTCTGAATTTCAAGATCAAATATACAGTTCTTCAGCATTTGGTCAGGAAATTAAATAAAACTATCAGCTTCAATGAAAGAAAAAAACAGCTCATCCAAAAAACTACAATATATTAAACACAAGGAGGTAGTGGAACAACATCTATAGTTTTAAGGGAAAAATTTGTTATCTAGGATTTGTCTACCCAGCTAAATTCATATTTATTTGCATTAATGAATACATCTTTTCATTAAAATGTTGGCAGGGAAAATTGAAACAAAAAAGTGAAATGAACTTTAAATAGTTGTAAATATGTGCAGAAAAAGTCAAATTTTTTGAGAAATATAATAAAAATAACAACAATAATGAATTGTTTCTAAAATCTCAGATAGTACTGTTTATAGAATAACAGGGATTAGGAAGAAATAATGTATGGGGGAAGAAAAAGTACATAAATTTCATTAGAGTATTTAGAGGAAAGGTAATATATAATATTTTGTTTGTAATCTCCATAATTGGGGAAATTTATATTCTATTCATTATTAATAGACCTACCAACAGGTTTCTTGTGTTTGAAGTCACGAAGGAAAAAAATTTAGAAAAGTATTGATTACAATGGAAAAGTGAAAAAATATAAAGCATAAGACACAAAATAGATCATAGATATGTGACAAAATAGATTAAAAATCCAAAATGATACAAATTTCATTATCTGATAGCAATGCAGAAAAGCTAAAATTTAAAAAAGTATATGTTAACATCAACTATTTAAATCACTTTGAAAAATGCTTTACTAAGTAAAATATTGTGTTAAAAAGAAAGTTAAAAATTATAAATCATTTAGAAAATAAAACACTGGGCAAACTACAAGTACAAATTATAAGATGTATTCAAAGCTTTATTATAGACAAAACTCATAGCTTTACTGGTTTTATGAAAACATGATAATAATTAAATATTGCAGTCAAAATTAGAAAAAAAAGAACAGAAGATAAGAGACTAATTTTAGTAAGCATAAAATCAGAAATCAGCAATCAGAAATCCTATTAAAAAAAGAAATAAGTAACATAAATTGTTTGCTGTGTAAAAAAGTATATAAAATTTTAGCTAATCCAATCAAGCTTATAAGATTACCTCTCTGAGAAATGACATAAATTTTAAACTTAAAATAAAAAAAAATACAGCCAAAATATCATAACGATCTTTTTAATATTTGTTGCAAACTTGTTACCGAGTACCTATTCTTTGCCAAACACTGTTCTAGATGTAAAAGATTAAAAGACGCATCAATGTAGTAAACAAAGATCTATGCCCTTGGAGAGCTTATAACCTAGCAGTGAGGAAAGAGTCAATAAGCAATAATCATAATGAACAAGTAAATTATATTAGAAAGTGACATATACTCTGGAAAAACCAAAAGTAGAGTAGGGAAAAGATGATTGGAATTATGGGTTGTAACTGTAAATTGGGTGCTCTGAAAGCTTTGAAAGATGTGTTTACCACATCTTTTTCATTTTCCTACTGGACAAACAGCTAAATTATTCTCCTCTGTAATCTGGCAGAAGGAAGGCATGTAATTAATTCTTTCCATGTAGGCAGAAGACATTTATGCTACTTCTAAAGGTAGACCCCAAACCCTCCCGTGAAATCCTCGGCTGCTCAACTAGCTCACTCTTACTTCCTCTCTCTCTCTCTTTCTGTCATCGTTGGCCAGTTGGATGAAGGGGATCCAGAGAGCATTCCAACATGGCCTTCAGGAAGAGCAGAGTCACATGATGGAGGAGTCTAAATTCCTGAGTCACCTATAGGAGGAGAGCAACCCAGTCTATCCCATTGTGACATTGTGTTGAGCCGTCAAAAAGAATTTTTTTTTTTTTTAAGACAAGAAAGTATCATTACTTATGCTGACTAATGCAGAAGCAATTTTAAGGACGTTGTCTTTCGAATAAAATGGGGAGTCAGAGCAGGGTTTTGAGCAGAGGAGTGATCTAATCTGACTGACCTTTTGAGAGTTGTACTCTGGCAGCTCTATTGGTAACAGACTGTGGAGGTACAAGAGTAGAAACAGGGAAACCAGGTAAAAGGCTATTGCAATAATTCTAGCAAGAAGTGATGGTAGTTTGGAGTACTCCACCAGCGGTGGAAACGATGAGCAACTGCCGGTTTCCGAGTAGATAATGAAGGTAGAGCCATGAGAATTTCTTTCATATTGGATATGGAAGTGAAATAAACGGTGATACCAAGGTTTGTGACCTGAGCAGCTGGGAGGATAAACTATCTGTCACTGAGACGGGCAATGTGTGGATGGAAAGGATTTGGTGGAAAGAAGAATTTAGTTTTGGATATGTTGAGTTTTAGGTGTCAAGTAAGCAGTGAGATATTAGCCTACTTTCAAAGAGAATTAATGAACTAAACATCTTAAATAAATCTCATAATTCAATTTATTTTATTTTATCTTGTTTTAGTTAACTTTCAGGAACTTTTATTGTTTGAATAACAGAACATACAAAACCAGACAGAGAAGGCCCTAAGGAAATGATGGTCATGTTTCATTGTATTTGCCCTTTGGTCCTTCATCTTCTGAGCATTTACTATATTTTCTTTTAATGATATTAGACATTTGTTTTGATCACAAATGCAATTCAGGTGTGAATAAATAAATACATTATCTTCTAACACTCCCCCTTTCCTCAATGTTTCTTTAAATAGAAAAAAGTGATAAATGTCTCCTCATAGCCTATTTGGCCATAGTTGTTTCACCTATAGTTTTAAAAACAGATTGTAACTTGATCTCCTGAAATCCTTGAACTTATTCTGTTAAAGACATCCTGAGAAAGAAAGAAGTCATTCTGTTAAAGACTTCAAGAGAAAGAAGTCCTACTGATATTGTCATAATCTCCAAGAACATGGTAACTGTGTTGAAGGCAACTGGGAGAGGTCTTCAGCAAACTGAGGACCACTGGAAAACTATGCAGAGGCAAATCTTGTCAACAAGATACCAGCTCCTTGAATTAAAGCTAGAAGAACGCTCCCCATCACAGCTGACCGAACCATGGCCATTGGTCCATTTCTTGCTGCCATTATGGCTCCTGTTAAGGCACAGCTTGTGATGGAGACCCAGGGATCTTTTCCTCTGACTTGACCATAGTACAGTCAGTCATGGAAAACAGACCTCCCCAAACGGCAAAGCTACCTCCCAACTGTGGAGCCGTGGTTTTAATAGCTGTCAAACTCCCTCAGGGTCTGTGGTTTACTCCCACAGCAGAATTTCGAGAACCTTTGATTGTTTGAAAGATACCACCACCTATGTACCTATCACAAAAGCCCTACCCGTCACCCACAACTTGCCAGGGGCAAGCTTCTCATGTGTTCTCCTTCATCTGGACTTCAACAGTGTGAGTGATGCTCAAGCCTACACATAATTCAACTTAATGATATTAGTTCTTTTAATCACATAAATCCTTTTTAAAAACACCCCGTATAACAAATTGTAGTTATCAGATATAGTGTCTGGATAATATTGAATATTTTTATTAATCGAATGTGATCCTTGAGAATAATAGCCCACTTTAGTATGCATGTCTTCAGTTACTTTTGAGAATAGGATTTGATCATGTTTAGTGCCCACCTATATTTCTATTATGTATTTCTAATATCCTATATATATTGTTCTATTGGGGTATATTTATATATTTATAAAAGCCCTTAGTATGTTATGGTAGTTGATAATTTGTCTGCGATACGTTTTGCAGTTACAGTCTACCCTTTTCTCACTTTTCTCAACTACAAAATCTCAGAAATCTGACCCCAAATCATGAATAAAAATGTTAATTCTTTGTTGCTTTGTCTCTAATGTAGAAGAGAAGAGAAAAAAGAGGAGACAAGAGAAGGGAATAATACTTTTACAGCTTCATTTACTTTTCTAATTTGGATCCTTGTAAAGATATGTTTTCCTTTTAACCATTTCAAGAAGTTGCCTACCTACTTTTCAAAATAATTTTTCAACTTCAGTATCAAATCCCATATAATTCAAAGGCTGAGATTAGTGGCAACTGAGGCCAGTACAGTTACTTTGGATGGTTGACGGCTTCAATTTATGACCTGAGATTTTGTTGAGTAGCAACTATCATCAGTGGGTAGCCCTGAGGGGACTGTGAGAAACTTCCAAGGATTTTCTGTAAGCTGTGACCCGGAGGACTCAGAGGTCAGTCCTGGAGGGCACTATCAGTAATCAGGAGACTGGAATGTGAATTAGTAGAAAGAAAATTTGATAAACAGCATTCTTTTGCCTGGCCTGCTTTTATTGTGACATCTTCACCACAGGTGGCTTTGGCCTCATTGTGACTCCAACACTTGGTATCTGACAATGGAAATAGTTTGTGTCTAACTTTCAACGTGGAGGGTTTCTGAATCCCAGCATATCGCCTCTGTGACTTCTTCCCCACTGTCCTTGAGCAACTCAACCTTCTCTTCCTCCCTTATCTTCCCTTTCCCTTCCCTCCCCCCTGTCATCCCTGTCACTCACCACCCCCCCAATACACACAAGTGGTTTGTCTATTTTTACTGTTATTTCAAAGAACCAACTTTTGGCTTCATTTGTCATCTCCAGTCTCTTAGTTTTATCATTCATTTGTTTCGGATATTATTGTTGATTTCTTTTTTTTAGTTTTACTCTGTTCTTTACTTCCTTAAGTTGTATAATTAGTACATTAGTTTATCAGTCTTTCTTCTTTTCATAATATAAGCATTTATGCTGTACATTTTCCTCTAAATTCTCATTTATTGTATTTAATAAGTTTTATATTTTGAATTTGCATTATGTGTCAATTTTAGACATATGGCTATTTCCATTATAATTTCTTTAACTCATGAGTTAAGATGTGCTTTACGTTTTTAAAATAAAAATTTAAGACATTTTCTCTTATGGAAAATAATTTCTAATTTAATTACATTCTAATCTGAGGATAGGTTCTGTATTAAACCCTTTCTTTGAAATTTGTTGAGATGTTTATGGCTTATTACATGATCAGTCATCTGTGATTAATTTAGTAGAACATGTATTTCTTAACCACCGGTTTAAAATTTTATGTAATCCCATTAGATCAAGCTTGTTAATTGTGTTGTTTAAATGTTCATTGTATTTTCTGGTTTGATTGATTTATCCATTAGCAAGAGATATATGTTAAAAGCTCTCACCCTATGGTAGTTGGTGATTGTTCCATTTCTTCTTGTGATGTTCTTAGTGTCTTTTTTGCCTTATCTATTTTGAGACTATCTTAATTAAGGTCATAAAATTTTAAAAGTATTTATCTTAAAATATTTATTATGTAATACATCTATGTCAAATCATGCTTTTAGCTTTAAGCTTTCTTATTAATAGAGCATCATCAATTTTGGGGGGGGTGAATATTTACATGATTTGTCTTATTCTATCCTTTTACTCTCAGTCTTTCTGTCATTCAATTTTGGGGTATCTCTATAAAGAACATGCAGTTTGACTTTTTTTATTCAATCAATATGGAAATTTTTGTTCTGACTGGTGAATGTAATCCATTTCAGTGTATTATAATTATTGATGTATTTGAATTTATTTCTATCATATTTTGTGTTTTTTCCATGTTTCTTTTCTTCCTATTTCTTGATTTCTTTCAGGCCAGTATTTCTTCTTTTTTTCCCCCTTATTTCATCTCTCTCTTTCTGGTTTAGGGGTGATTTGCTCAATATTATTTTAATTGGTATCTTAGAAATTAAAATATGCAACCCAAACTTAATGAAGTCTAAGGTGAATCAACACCCTTACTCAGGACACTGCTTTAACTGTTTTCAGCATATTGTTGGCTCACATGCTATTATCATCTAGTGTTAGTTTAATCTTTTGTACTTTTAATCCTCGCAGGCTAGGCTTGTTTAGATACAATCACATGTTTATCATTGTCTCTGCTCATTCCTTCTGGTATCTTTTCCTTTCCTTTTGAATCACATCCTTAAGAATTTCCTTTCATGAAACTCTTGTTTCTATATGTGAAAGTTTTATTTTTTTCATTGTTCTTGAAAGATAGTTTTGTTAGAAACACAATTTTGCACTGAGATGCTGAGAGACATATCCCCCCAAGTTTGAAGAGATCCCACTATCTTATTATTTCCCATATCGCTGTTGAACATTTTAGCTGAGAGTTTAGTTATTGCTTTATTGGAGGTTATCACATGCATACAAAAAAGTGCACGAAACATAAATGTATTGCTTAACTAAATCACAAAGTGATTATCTTTACAATTAACACCCAAATCAAGAAATACAATATTCTCAATGCCCATATAATACTTTTTTATACCTTCTGTGTTTGGCTATTGTTTTATCTTTCTCTATTTTTGTATGTGTTTATTTTTTTAGCTCCCACTTATGAGTGAGGACATGGAATGTTTCACTTTCTGTGCCTAGCTTATTTCACTTACAATTTTCTCTAACTTCATCCTTCAAATGGCAGAATTTCATTCCTTTTTATGGCATTTATGCTGTGAATGACAGAATTTTATTCCTTTTTATGGCAGAATAATATTCCATTATGCATATATACAACATTTTCCTTATCCAGTCATCTGTTAGTGGACACTCAGGTTGTTTCCAACTCTTTGCTATTGTAAATAGAGCTATGATAAACATGGGAGTGCAGGTATCTCTTCGACATGATGATTTCCATTCCTTTGGGTGTATACCCAGCAGTAGGATTGCTGGTTCATATGGCAGTTCTTTCTATAGTTGTTTGGAAACTCTGTCCTGTTTTCTATAATTGGTGCACTTATTTACACTCCCATCAACAGTGTAGTAGGGTTCTCCTTTTTCCTTATCCTTACAAGCATTTGTTATTCTGTTTTTGATAATGGCTAGCCTAACTGGCATGAGATGATATCTCAGTATGGTTTTGATTTGCATTTCCCTGATGATTAGTGATGCTGAGCATTTTTTCATGTGTCAGTTGGCCATTTGTATGTCTTCTTTTGAGAAATGCTTATTCAGCTCCTTTGCCCAATTTTTAATCAGGTTACTTGTTTTTTTACTGTTAAGTGGTTGGACTTCCTTGTATATTCTGGATATTAATTCCTTGTCAGATGCATAGTTTGCAAATATTTTCTCTCATTTTGTAGGCTATCTTTTCATTCTGTTAATTATTGGTATTTTTTTTTTTTTTTTTTTTTTTTTTTGCTATGCAGAAGCTTTTTAGTTTGATGTAATCCCACTTTATTTTTCTTTTTGTTGCCTGTGCTTTCAGAGTCATATTCATGAAGTCTCTGCCAGGTCCTACTTCTTGAAGTGTTTCCCCTATGTTTTCTTTTAGGAGTTTTATAATTTCAGGTCTTATATTTAAGTCTGTAATCCATTTGGCATATGGCATATGCATCTAGTTTTGTTTTACATATGGATATCCAATTTTCCCAGCACCATCTATTGAAGAGGCATTCCTTTCTCCTATGTATGCTTTTTGTCTTGTTTTGTTTTGGTTTTGCCTTTGTCAAAGATCAGTTGGCTGTAAGTATGTGCATTGATATCTGGGTTCTCTATTCTGTTCCATTGGTCTGAGTATCTTTTTTAGGCCAGTACCATGCTGTCTTGGTAATATAGCTTTGTAATATAATTTGAAGTCAGGTAGTGTTGTGCCTCTAGCTTTATTTATTTATTTTTTTGCTTAGGATTGCTTTGGGTCTTCTGTTGTTGTTGTTGTTCCATATGAATGTTAAGGTCATTTTTTCTATTTTTATGAAGAATTGGTATTTTGATGGGGATTGAATTGAATCTGTAAATTGCTTTGGGTAGAATGGACATTTTCTCAATGTGAATTGTTCCCATCCAAGAGCATAGAATGCTTTTCCATCTTTTTGTGTCCTCATTAATTTCTTTCAGCAGTGATTTGTAGTTATTGTTGTAGGTATCTTTCACTTCCCTGGTTAAATTGATTCTGAAGTAATTCATTTTTTTGGTGACTATTGTAATTGGGCTTGCTTTCTTGATTTTTTTTTCTCCTAGTTTGTTGTATATCTTTCACTTCCCTGGTTAAATTGATTCTGAAGTAATTCAATTTTTTGGTGACTATTGTAATTGGGCTTGCTTTCTTGATTTTTTTTTCTCCTAGTTTGTTGTTGGAATATAAAAATGCTACTGATTTTTGTGTGCTGACTTTGTATCCTGGAACTTTACTGAAATCATTTATCAGGATCATGTCATCTTCAAACAGGGACAGTTTGACTTCATCTTTTCCAATCTGGATGCCCTTTATTTCTTTCTGTTGCCTGATTTCTCTGGCAAGTACCTCCAAATACTATGTTAAATAGGAGTGGTGAGAGTGGGCATCCTTGTCTTGTTTCTGTTTCTAAGGGAAAGGCTTTTGGCTTTTCCACATTCAGGATGATAGTGGTGATTGGTTTGTCATATATGGCTTTTATTGTGTTGAGATTCTTTCTTTCTGTACCTAATTTACTGAGAGTCTTTACCATGAAGGGATGTTGAATTTTGTTGAAGGATTTTTCTGTATCTATTGAGATAATTGTATGGTTTTTGTCCTTGATTTTTTTGATGTGGTGTAACACATTTATTGACCTGTGTATGTTGAACCATCCTTGCATCCCTGGGAGGAATCCCACTTGATCATGGTTTATAATCTTTTTGATGTGTTGCTGTATTCTGATTGCTAATTTTTTGTTGAGGATTTTTCCATATGTGTTCATCAGAAATATTGGTCTGTAGTTTTCCTTTTTGGTTGTGTCTTTGCCTGATTATGGTATCAGGGTGATGCTGGTTTCATTGAATGAATTTGAGAGAATAGCCTCTGTTTCAACTTTTTGTATAAGTTTGCAGAGAATTGGTATTAATTTGAATTTAAAGGTTTGGTAGAATTCAGCAGTAAAGCTATTGGTCTTGGGCTTTTCTTTGTTGGGAGACTCCTGAATACTGCTTCAATCTTGTTGCTTTCTTTTGGTCTGTTCAAGTTTTCTATGTCTTCTTGGTTCAGTCTTCATAGTTTATATGTGTCCAGAAATTTATCCGTCTCCTCCAGGTTTTCAAGTTTGTTGGTGTATACTTGTTTGTAATAGTCGCTAATGATTATTTGTATTTCTATTATATCTGTTGCAATGTCTTCTTTTCATTTCTGATTTTTGTTATTTGGGTTTTTCCTCTTCATTTTTTTTAGTTATCATACTAATGATTTGTCTATTTTATTTATCTCTTCAAAAAACAATTTTTTTGTTTCATTGATCTGTTGTGTTATTTTTGGGGTCTTCATTTCATTTCGTTCTGCTCTGATATTCATGATTTCTTTCTGTCTACTAATTTTGAGATCTGATTGTTCTTGTTTTTCTCGTTCTCTGAGGTGTAGTGTTAGGTCATTTACTTGAAATCTTTCTACTCTTTCGATGTAAGCAGTTATTTCAATAACTTCTCTCAGTACTGTTGTTACAGTTCTTGATCATTTTTTAAAATTAGTTGTTTGCCTTTCTGTTATTGACTTGAGGAGATATTCATAAATTTCAGATATATGCTCTTTGTAAATAATATGAGTTGCAAATATCTTCTCCCACATACTGAGTTTGTAATAACTATGGCTCTGTATATTTATAGAAAATCTGTTTAATTCTTTCCAAATATATTGTCCATTCTTTTGTAAACTTTTAATTTCTTTTTAATCTTTTTATTTCCTTAAATATTTAAACAATTTAATATTTTTTATTTCAAGATTTCAATATCTGAATTGTTTGTGAGTCTAATTCTGCCTTTCCCTCCTCATTTCCGATTTTCTCTTATGGTTACTTCATATATTTGTGTGTGATGGGGGTAGGTAGCTGAGGAGAGAATGAAGTCTTAATTGAGATTATGTTTCCCTAGTGAGAATTAATCTTTTTTTTTTTTTTTTCCTACCAAGAGCCTATGTATGGTAACAATCTTAGGCTACCTTAGCTTCGTTTCTTAAGAGTGGTATGATACACTGGAGTTTGTACAAAATCTGCTAAACAAAGGAGACAGTACGAAGTTTAATTATGAATATAATATTATTAGATCTCTGACATTAAAAAGAGGAGAGACAGAAAAAGAGCATGTAAAATGATTTAAGCAAACAGTTGGAAGTTGGGGATCAGTCAGGACACTGTTGCAATTATCTTGGCAAGGGGTAAGGTAGACAGGTAAGATAATGGTGGTAGTAAGAAAGGAGAGGGAGAGACAGAAAAAGAGCATGTAAAATGATTTAAGCAAACAGTTGGAAGTTGGGGATCAGTCAGGACATTGTTGCAATTATCTTGGCAAGGGGTAAGGTAGACAGGTAAGATAATGGTGGTAGTAAGAAAGGACACAATGACTCATGAAGACAATGTGGATTTACATTTAACAATGTAATATAAGTAGAAACAAAAAGAGTAAAAAAATACTGTTGGTCAAAGACCCACATCTTTGTAAAAAAGCACTTTCATTCACTGCTGGTAGAAATATAAATTAGTCAAATCTCCAGATAGGGAATTTGGGAATGTATACCAGGAACTATGAAAACAAAAATAGTAGTATACCTTTCACCAGTAATTTCACCTTTAGGGTAACTAAGGAACTATTCAGACCAGCATGTAAAAGTATATGAGCAAAACTTTTCCCTGCAGATTTCTTTTTGAGGTAGCAAATTAGAATCAATCTGTATAATTATTCAGCAAAATAGAATGGAGTTATCAAAGATGAAGCTATAAATCTATATATGTGGACATGGAAAAATTCAAAATCTATTGCTGAGTAATAAAAATAGGTCACAGGATAGTATGTAAAAGATATTATTAGAAATAAAATATTATTCATGCATGTATAGAAAATATTTGAAAATATATCTCTGTCTATAGCTATAAGTTTAACAGTGCTCATGTCAGTGTTTTTTTCTTTATTGTCTTAGTTTTTGATAATGCATGTGGATTACTGTTTTGGAAAAATGGTGATGCCATTAACAAGTACTTCAAAGAAGCCAGTACAAGCTATTGGTTTAGTAAAGAATATGGTAAACTTAGATGTTTTGTTTGCTTTGGTTGGGAATCCAATTGAATATATCTGAATATCAGTTTGAAAGAGTCTGAGTATAAAGAATTTAAAATAAAATGGCTGATGACAGAATTTATTCCAATGTTTAAAAAAACCAAAAAACCAAAAACAAAACATCAACTGGCTCCCAGGAATTTAGTACTAAATTTTTAATGCTTACTTTAAAAAATGATATAAGCCCATATATTGATCATAATTATTGACCTCTTTATAAAGTTTAGTTTCTTCCCCCCCAGTCCTATTACATATAATTACATTTATCAGTTATTTGAAATCCCTTATAGGTTGGGTGGGCTACACATTTGAGAGAAATATATTGTATAATTAAATAATGATTTTATTGGTCATTATTTATGATCAAAACATCTAACAGGGCACTTTAATTAAATTCTACAGATGAATAATAATCCTACAACTATTATTTCCTAACGTATAACTTTTCTAGGCAAACATTGAATAGTGAATTTTTCAGTCATTAGTTTGCCAATTTGCATTTTTGACTTTTTTTTTTGAACCTCTCAACATTCGGTAATTCTTTTTTTTAAAGAACAAAAAGTCTTTTATTTATTATGAAAAATGGGAATTTATTTAATGTATGGTACTTGTAAGAATTTGGTAAATCCTTTGTTAACAGACTTTTTAATGGTTCTAAGTGCATTAAGCAAGTTTCATTCTATAAACCAAAAGCCTATATTCTCCCAATAACAAGTCATTTGTTTGTATTTTTGTCCAGCTTTAATAACTGTTTTTCTTGAAAGTCATGGAAACCCTGGAGTCAGACAAACCTAGGTCCCCACTGCCACCCTTCACTAGCTGTAGCCTTCTGCAGGTTATTAACCTTTCTAACCTCAGTTTACTCATCTTCCCCAAAATGGAGATAATAATATTTACTTTAGAAAGGTTGTGAAAAGGATTAAATGAAATAAAGCAGTGGAACATCTAATACAATCCTTGGCTTATAGTAGGGACACAATAACTGGTAATTATTATTATTCAAACTTTACAATAAAAAATCTCACCCATAAAAAAAAGAATTTGGTAAATCTTTATTGAGCAAGGTGTTTCAATTTTACGGGTAGAAAAACCGTTCACATATCTCAACTAACCAAAATGGAGATTAAAAATAGAAGTTTATTTCTAAAACTGTGAATCTATTTCTGTGATAGAGTTAAAAACTATCCACTCTTGTTTATTCTACTAGTTCAAACCCTAATATTGCCCCCCTGAATTATAGCTTCCACCTGGTCTCCCCGCTCATAATCTTTCCATTTCAGTCTCTCCTCCACTTTACCACGATTGGTAGTTGGTAGTGTAAAGTCTCTATTTAAACAAACATTCACTTCCCACTCCTGACAGGCTAAACACACACATGGAAAGTAAGATCTTTTATATTTGGCCCCCTCCTGCTTTGCTGACTTCACTTTCCTCTACTCTTCAAAACACACCCTGCTTTAGCTACTCAAAGTTCCTGGGAGCACGAATTATCTTGTCTTCTGCTTTTGTGAAATTGCTGGGAACTTGTTTCCCAAACCTTCTAAAATTTTTGTTGATTCATTTTTCTCAGGGAGGAAAACTAGTTGCACACAATCTGTTGTGGCAATTCATTTATCTAATGGCTACGTAGATTTCTCCATTCTCTTCCCCTGGGAACTTGTTTCCCAAACCTTCTAAAATTTTTGTTGATTCATTTTTCTCAGGGAGGAAAACTAGTTGCACAATCTGTTGTGGCAATTCATTTATCTAATGGCTACGTAGATTTCTCCATTCTCTTCCCCACTACAATTCTGTCTCCTGTCTCCTAAAACAGCACACAGGTGATTGAAATGGGTGACGTTTTCAGCTAAAGGAAGACCATTCTGTAATAAAGAACAAAGACCTCTTGAGGAGGCCATCAAATAGCACCATGTCCGACATTCTGTTGAGTACCTCTGCATCCCTTCGTCCCATGCAAGTTTCTGTTCTTGCCCATGGATGTGTCCTTCCATTCATGTCAACACCAATGATTGATAGGTAATGTTATTTGTTCCTTCTGGTCACAAATTCTGTCCTTACTCTTTGGTCTGGGAGGATTCCTTCTGTGCATTTTAGTGTCTATTCATATGAGGAAAATAATTTTTAAAGTGTAATAGGAGAAATGGACTTTTTTGAGTTCCTGGAGGAGGCAGAGACAAAGATTCTTAAGTCAAGAAACAAGAAGTAGTGTAATAACTTTTGAATTTTTTATCCCTCTGGCAACCTAAAAGTAAGAAATATTCTTAATGATACATTTGAGCTCCAACAATTCTCGGTGTGTGCTATGGACTGAATGTTTGTGACTCCTCAAAATTCATATGTTGGAGCTTAAATATCCAATGTGATATTTTTTAGAAGTGGGGCCTTTGGGAGGTAATTAAGTTATGATGGTGGAGACTTCATTAATGGGATTAGTGCCTTTATAAGAAGAGACACAAGAGATGATCTCACTCTACCATGTGAGGATACAAGGAGAAGATGGCCATTTGCCAACCAGGTAGAGGGCCCTCGCCAGGCACCGGATCAGTGAGAACCTCAAACTTGGACTTCCCAGCCTCCAGAATTGTGAGAAATAAATTTCCATTGTGTAAGTAACCTAGGCTGTGCCATTCTTTTATAGCAGCTCAAACTGACTAAGACAATGTGGTATTGGCCTCATTAAATTAACACATGCTTAAAACACCACTCAAAGTGCTTTCCTACCAAATTCCACCTCCCCTCCCTCATGTCCAAAAAAAAAAAAAAGAACAGAATAGAAAATAAAATAAAGGATGTTTAGAAAAGGTTTAAGTGAACCTGCTTCCTCATACTGGCTGGCCATGTAGGCTTGAGTTGCATCCAGGGTCATTGCCCTTCATTATTTCAGGTAATAATTGAGACCATGCCTGGAAGTTTTCTAAGTGGGAAGAAAATGAATCAGGTATCTTGCATTTGTTAAATGCTTAATTTTTTTGAATACATTATTGCTAAGTCTGTTGCACGTGTTGTCTTTCAAATTTTACTTGGAACAAGATAGCACTAAATAAGAGATCCTCTTCCTTGGGTCCCTTAATAAATGCTTTTAAAAATTAATTCTCTTTAAAAACTTTGTTACATAATAGTTCCTTACTACTAAATGTTTTAAAAAGCAATAATTTTCTTCTGGGTAAAACGTTTTCATTGTTCGTTTTTATCACTGTTCTTTTGAATTAGGCATTAAAGTAACGTTTACCAGAATGAGAAGTGTTGGCATTCTCCCTTCTTCATCAATTATATTGATTTTCTACTTTTCATTTGCTTGCTCTTCTGCTGATAGATGCAGAGAGTAGTGCCAAGATATAGCTTTGCTTTTGTCCTTTCTTTTTCCTTGTTTTTAAACATCCCCTAATAGGACCACAGTGATTTTTATCTTAAATTCTGTTTATTTTGTTGGTGTCTTTTTAAAACCTCCACCTTGATATCATTTGACAGAACATTGAATACACAAGTTTGGCTGCTATCTAGTTAGGAAATGAGACTGTGCCGTTCTCTGCTTGCGCGGTTATTATGGGGTTCCTGACTACATCTTGGTTGTTTCTTGGTGTGCAATTTCTCTCTTCCATCAAAATCTCTATTTGGCTTTTCTAACCTAATAGACATGTCTTTTTGAAAAAAGTGGCCCAGCCTAGCCCAGTCCTCAAGGGTGCTTCTCTCTACCACTATCTCTTTGGAACTCGACCTTTTCCTCTGAACAAACGAGTCACGTTTATCTAAACCATACCTTTCAACTCTTTTTTTTTTTTGTGGCCCAGCCTAGCCCAGTCCTCAAGGGTGCTTCTCTCTACCACTATCTCTTTGGAACTCGGCCTTTTCCTCTGAACAAATGAGTCACGTTTATCTAAACCATACCTTTCAACTCTTTTTTTTTTCTTCTTCTTCTTCTTCTTTTGCTTATGTTTGGGGCCTCTGGAAATCTGAGCCTGGGGAAAAGAAAAACACAGACATTGAACTTTTCTTCCTAAGAATGCCTTGGCTCTTACTTACCCTTTTTGTGTCCCTGCAACAGACACAAAGCCCCCATATCCATTTCACTCAGATCCCTCTCCCCAGAGCTCTTTTATTCCAAAGTAAAGTGAAGAATTTATAGTCATCTGGAGATTCCAACACAGTAATTCAATTTTTATAATAGAAATTTTCCTGCTTCATATTTTGGCTAAGCTTATCTTATTTATCAGTATTATTAATTATGTTAGCAGTAATGATTATTATTGACTTTTTTATGTGCCTAGTACTGAGTTAAGTAGTTTACATAGTTATATAAAAATCACAATTTATCAAATAACAATCATCCCTTTATTTTAGTCAACGTTGTGTTTTATGAACCATGTTGTAGACAATCAATAAAACATGCTTTGGAATGTGGTCATTGGACCAGAGACCTGGGTTCAATTTTGTGTCTGCCAAATAGTATGTGTATGACCTTGTATGTTATTAAACATTGTTTTATCCAACAAGTATTTTTGAAAAAATTTATGCCATTTATTTATTTTTAAGTTAATTTAAAAATTATGTGTTGGATGATTAAATTTTAGAACCTAAGCTACATTATAAATCAAAAAGAATGATGATATTTAACTCAGACTTATTGTGAGGAGAAATGAGATTACATATGCAAAACACTTATGAATGAGTAGGAAAAAACACACTGACTCTCTTCTGCTCTCGCAGCATAATTATCAACACAGAAGACTGACTGCTCACTTCTTTGACCAAATGTGTGGTGATTTCTCCCCACTAGCAAGCAAGCAAGCAATTTTCCAGTGGACACAAGCTGAGTGTCCTCTAATTCAAGTAAATTCCAACACTATCTACCTGCATATAGTGTCATATCGCACAGGTTGCAGGCTCAGTCCCCAAGACTGCCCCCCTCTTTAGGTGCCAGTCTTAAGTTCATGCCTCTGGAACTTCTGACCAACCAGCTATAAATCAGGGTTCCCTCAACCCTTTCTTAGTGTTCGATTAGTTTGCTTGAGCAGCTCACAGAACTCAGGGAAACATGTACTTACTTTTACTGGTTTATTATAAAGGATATTACTAAGGATACAGATGCATAAGGTGAGGTATAGGAGAAGGGGTGCAGAGCTCCCATGTCCTCCCAGGACATGCTACCTGCCAGGAACATCCATATGTTCAGCTATCAGAAGCTGCTCAAACCCTGTGCTTCTGAGGTTTTATGGACGCTTTATTATGTAAGCATGAGTGAAGCAAGGACAACTGTATAGAAATGTGAGTGGACAAAAAGGGTATGATCTAATACTAACAGTCTAGGTGGGGAAACCGAGCAAGGCCCATTCGTTCAGATTCTTCTTGGCCTCTCTGTGCTGCATTCCTTCCTCTTGGGCATGGGGTGGGGCCACTGTTGAAATGGGGGTCTTATGATCTACAATCAGCTATGGTAAGTTAGAGAATTTCCTGCCTTGGAGAGAAAAAGGAGCAGGTGAAAGGAGGGCAGAAGGTCACAGAGTAGTATGAGCCAGGAACCTTGGACAAAAACCAATATATAAATATCATAATATTACTACTTAACTTAGTGCTTGGCACATACCACTAGTCAATAAATTGTAACTCTCCCACAGCTCTCCTCCCTTAGTAGTTATCAAGCTGCTAAATTCCTGGGTCAGGATGAATATCTCATTCTTTATATATCACCATATTTTATAACAATTTTTATATATCACAATATTTTATAACAATTTATATCATTAAACTGGCTAGGACAGAAATACTATTGTCATAATAAAATAAAAATTATAATTTATATACATATTCAATTAAGTTGAAAGCAACTCCTGGTAAATTCTTACACTTTTTCCTTTTTATTTTTTATGTAGGGTGAAAATTATTATTTCATCCAGGAAATAAGTGGTTAACTGGGATCCTGATTTTCTCCTTTCAGGTAAAATTTAAAAGGCAAAGGACTCAAGACGTGATACAGCCATTGGCTAATTTCCTCAGTGTGCTTACATTCTCAGAACATGAGTTGTTATTAGCCTAGAAAATTTTGAGAAAGTAGCCTAGAAGAGTACAATAGATGATGATTCATAATAATATTAGGTAGCTCTAATCTGTAAAAAGAACAAAGATAAGGAAGCAGTTCTATTATTTTTGACAACCTATATGTGACTACCAAGGTCAGGTCCAAACACCTGAGCGCTGAATTCAAGTTCCAGTTTGCTTTTCAAATTCTGTATTTTTCCATGCAGCACACCCAGACCGGACCACTTGCTCCTTCATGAATATATTACACAAGCTGATGCTTTTGAAACTTTGCTCATGTGATGCACTCTGCCAGGATTTCTACCGCTTGTTCAGCCCCACCCCAGTTCTCTATCAAAATTCCACTCATCTTTCAACTCTTAGCTCAAGGCCAGCCACCTCTTCTTTTCTGTTTCTCCTTAGCAATCATAGTTTTTATATTTCTACAGCACTTAGGTCTGTATCTCTGGTATTGATTTCTCTGAGTCTGTCTTTTCTTATGATTTTTAAAAATAGGAAACCTGAGTAGTTTAATAACATTTAAAGAATTGAATCATTGGTCAATCTTTTTCACAAAAAAAACATAAGATGTAGGCAATTTTACAGTGAGTTCTACGAACTTTTCAAGGAATTGATCATTTCAGTAATATAAATATTTTCAGACAATAGAAAACTAGGGAATACTCCCTCCTCTTTTTACAATATTAAAATAACCTTGATATCAAAAGGTTTACTTTACAAGACAGTAAAAGAAAAATAAATTACAGACACATCCACTCATAAACATAGATGTAAAATATCCTACGCAAAATTCTGGTTAACCTTGATATCAAAAGGTTTACTTTACAAGACAGTAAAAGAAAAATAAATTACAGACACACCCACTCATAAACATAGATGTAAAATATCCTACGCAAAATTCTGGCGAGCTGAATTCAGGCAATATAGAAAAAATATAAATTGAAATTCTTATATTCCAGATTCAAGTTTGGCTTGACATTGGAAAATATATTAATAAATTTGCTACATTAACAGATTAAGGAAGGAAAAAAATTTGGATGCTTTTCTCTAAGGAAGTACATAAATCTGATAAGATTAAAAACCCATCAATGATCAATAAAACTTACAAATTAGGAATAGAAGACAGTATATACTAACAATCTAGAGCAAATATTATCTTTAAATGTTAGATATACTTCTTTTTGAATCAGCAGTAAGAAGGATACACAGTATCACTATTTATATTTGACATTGTGCAGGACCTTCAGGTCCTAAAGATAGGTGTATATGATAAGTGTACACTGGCAGGGCACAGAGGACCACATGGGTCCACCAGAATCTGGAAACTGAGGTAGTATAGGGTGGGAAAAGCAGACATTGGCCAACCACATTGTATTGAGTATCTTTTCCTGTCTCAGTCTCCGCATGGATGTCAAATGTCTACAGCTGTGCTGTGCCTTATGGTAGCCACTTGGTACATGTAGCTATTCAGCACTTGAGATGTGGCTAGTCTGAATTGAAATGCATTATAAACATAAAATATAGCATTGGGTTTCATTTACATAGTACAAAAAATTCAAAATATCTCATTAATAATTTTTGATGTGTTGAAATGCTAGTATGTTGGATATATTGGGTTAAATGAATATATTATTAAGAATCATTGATTGCATTGTACATTTAAAAAATGTGGCTACTACAAAATTAAAAACTGCATATGTGGCTCTGGTGAGTTGAATTATTTCTACTGGATGGCTCTGGTCTGCAGTAAATTCACGATGAGGAGCATTAGTCCAGAATGGAAGGGGTAGAGATAGTGTAAATGCTGACAGATGGAGGAGGAGGAGGTAGCCCGCCTCTCCCTGTGCTCAAGGCTGCAGCCATCCTACCTGGGAGGCCCCACTCTGCTGGTTGAGGAGCCAGAGACAGACTCTGGAATTGTCCAATGGGGGATTTCCGGTTCTGGTCTGTGGAGGCTGAGGTGCTGCCCTCATGGCCTTGTAACAGAGCAGCCAGTTTGGTACTACAGCAGGCTGTGACTGGGATTCCTGGTGGCTTCCCTTCGCATGTTAAGTTTAGGGCTTGACCTGTGAGGCAGGAGTGGAAATCTCATGCTATTAACAATTTTTCTGTCTCTTGCATTAAGCTTTAAAATTCTGGAGGAGGTCCTGCAACTTACCTTCTTCCTGTCTCATAATATGTAACACAGAGTATTTTGGACATAAAATACGCTCCAAACTTACTTGTTGAATCAAGTTGAAGTTATTTCTTAGTCCACAAACTTTCTATGGGACCATTATTCTTAATCTTCATTCACTGCTTCACTCCTTCAGGACAATAAGCAAGCAGGACCCTTTAGCTCCCTAGCACTGCCCAGAGGTATAGAATCCCTTCAAAGTGCAAAGCTTCATGGTGTTTTTAATGTATGTTGGAGATTCTATTATTCATATCATTATTATTTGTGTATGTTGAATTCATTCTTTAAGGGATTTTCCACAGCCCTAATTAGGAAGCCTTTTTATATGTTGTCTGTGAAATTCTAAAATAATAATAATAATAGAGGTATATGAATGTCTCAGGTACTGAATAGATAGTAAAATATTTCTATCTAACTCTTATGCCCCTGTTTTTTTGTTTTTTTTTTTCCCGTGACCCTTCACGTACTAACATTGCTTAACAAATGGATTCACATATTTACTGGTGTTATTGGACATCAACTGTGAGGACTAAAAGAGTCTAACACAGACATGTTTTCTGCTTCAAGTTGTTTACTGTCTCATAGGAGATTTAAACACACCAATAACTTCAACACAAACAGCCTGTGAAAACTGTAACAGGAGTTGTAAAAAGTCAGGACTGTTAAATTGTCCAGGAAAGATCTCTTCCACCTGAGGAGATCAAAGCAAATATCATTGTTGAGACAACATCTGGACTGAGTCTTAGACGGTGAGTGGAATGTGGGTAAGTAGAGAAAGTAGACAGGGCATTATCTCCAGGCAGAGGGAATGACATGAGCAATGGTATGGTCTTGTTTGAACTGAGCAAACAATTTTGAGGTTTTTTTTTTTTCTGTCTCCATAAATAAGTGTTTGCTTTATTTAATAGGAACTAGGAAAGTACTAAAAAAAAAATATGAAGTTGTGTGACATGATCAAAGCAGAACTTTAATAAGTTAATGTAAGAGTGTTATACAAGGTGACTTAAAGAAGACTAAGAATTTATTATACTTTAGGGGAGTCTTGATAGGAGAATAAAATAAAAGATCAGGGCAAGTGTGAAAACCACTAAAGGGAAAGAATTCACAGCATTTAGCAGCTGACTTTGATAAAGGTGATGTATCAAATGCAGAGAAGACTCTAACCGAAGGTCTATCTGAGACTGGCTAACTGACTAGTGAAAAAATTATGTTCTTCAATTTTAAATGCAACCGATTATCCAAACTTTCATGCGAATGTTCCCTTTGGTAGCAAACCTGTCTCTCTTTCCTTTTACTCTTCAGATTTTTTGTAAAAATAGTTGTCTCCCTTTTTTCTTCCAATTTCCATACACGTTGAAATCTGGTTTCTATCTAGTCCCCTCCACCAAAAATTTTTTAGGCAAAGGTCTTTGATGATCTATCTGTGGCTTAGTAGGACAGATAATTTCTACTGCTTATCTTTGTTGACCTCACTGAACTATTTGATAATGGTAATTAATTCATCCTTTTGAACTCTCTCCTATCTTGGTTTCTGTGACACAACTATTTCTTTGTTTCTTTTCCTACATATCTGGCTATTTAAAGAACAATGTTTCCTTAACCTGTTTCATACATAGTAGTATTTCCTAATTTTCTGTTTTTGGCCATTATATCCTATTATTCTACACTTGCGTTCCCCTGATTTCAACCACCATTCTAATAATTCTAAACAACTGTTTATTAAGCCCCTATCTTTGCCAGGCATTTGTCGATGAATCCTAAATCGCCACCTCTANAGGGCAAGTGTGAAAACCACTAAAGGGAAAGAATTCACAGCATTTAGCAGCTGACTTTGATAAAGGTGATGTATCAAATGCAGAGAAGACTCTAACCGAAGGTCTATCTGAGACTGGCTAACTGACTAGTGAAAAAATTATGTTCTTCAATTTTAAATGCAACCGATTATCCAAACTTTCATGCGAATGTTCCCTTTGGTAGCAAACCTGTCTCTCTTTCCTTTTACTCTTCAGATTTTTTGTAAAAATAGTTGTCTCCATTTTTTATTCCAATTTCCATGCACGTTGAAATCTGGTTTCCATCTAGTCCCCTCCACCAAAAATTTTTTAGGCAAAGGTCTTTGATGATCTATCTGTAGCTTAGTAGGACAGATAATTTCTATTGCTTATCTTTGTTGACCTCACTGAACTATTTGATAATGGTAATTAATTCATCCTTTTGAACTCTCTCTTATCTTGGTTTCTGTGACACAACTATTTCTTTGTTTCTTTTCCTACATATCTGGCTATTTAAAGAACAATATTTCCTTAACCTGTTTCATACATAGTAGTATTTCCTAATTTTCTGTTTTTGGCCATTATATCCTATTATTCTACACTTGCGTTCCCCTGATCTCAACCACCATTTCTAATATTTTCTAAACAAGTGTTTATTAAGCCCCTATCTTTGCCAGGCATTTGTCGATGAATCCTAAATCGCCACCTCTAGCAGATCTTTCTCCTGAGCTCCAGACCCCAGATGCTCAATTGCCTACTTGAGTTAATCTCCTGATTGTCACCCAGGCCCTGAAAAGATAACATTCTCCACTCTGACCCTTCCTCAGACTTGCTCTTGTTTCTCTTTCTTTTTTCTTAGTAAACTGTAATATCCATCCAGTCGGCCCAATTACAGTCTCAGTCGCTATGCTTGACTCTGCATTTCAGTAGATGACAGCATGGACAGTTGCCCATGTCCAGAGATCAGATGTCTTTTATGAATTAAATACCACCTGAAGAGAAAGAGGAGTGGAAGGAAGGACAATCTTAAGTAGAAAACATTTAAATTTGAAATTACTATTTTTCCATCAAATTTGCTGAAGTCTTATAATGGAGTTTCGAAATTGAGATAGAAATGAGTTACAGAAAAAGAATGTTAAATATTTACCCACCTGAGTATATAAAGTAAATATATGACTTAAATTTTTTCAATTATAATATACTCCTAAACAGTTTTCAGAAGTTCCTTATAACCTTTAGGGTAAAGTCCAAAAACTATAGCATGGGATCCAAGACCCTTTACGATCTGGTTCATGCTGTTTCTCCAGCCTTGTCTCTAGCTCATCAAATTTGCTGAAGTCTTATAATGGAGTTTCGAAATAGAGATAGAAATGAGTTACAGAAAAAGAATGTTAAATATTTACCCACCTGAGTATATAAAGTAAATAAATATATGACTTAAATTTTTTCAATTATAATATACTCCTAAACAGTTTTCAGAAGTTCCTTATAACCTTTAGGATAAAGTCCAAAAACTACAGCATGGGATCCAAGACCCTTTACGATCTGGTTCATGCTGTTTCTCCAGCCTTGTCTCTAGCTACAACCATCCTTGTATTCTACCTTTGAATGAACATGCTTTCTCTATCCTCCTTAGAGAAGCAGAGGAGGTCAAATAGGTAATGAAAAGGATACATCAGAGGCTTTCCTAGACATACAAAGGAAAGAAGAAAAATTGCTGCCATATAACTGAAGAGAAAAAAAGTTTCATGGTGAATAATGGGACAAATTGTTAAATATTGTAACCACAGTGTTAAAACTCAAGAATGGAGAAAATCTATTTTATATTATAATTAAAAGATCAGAGTTGATGTGTAAGAAAATAGTTTCAGTTAATAAGTTGTGGGGACAAAATGCTTAGTGATAAAATGGTGGAAATTTGGACAGGAGAGAGACCGAATAATAATCTGAGAGAATGGCAGGTGAAAACAGTTTGTATTGTATTCAGTCATTGGTAAGAAGAAGCAGATGACTGATAAAGGATGGTAGAAAACATTAAAAAGGGAATGAAGAGGCGGAGGATAAGGTTGGGCAGGTTGGGATGGTGTGGAATCATTGCAACTGGAGGGCACTGAAGAGTATTGTATTCAGTCATTGGTAAGAAGAAGCAGATGACTGATAAAGGATGGTAGAAAACATTAAAAAGGGAATGAGAGGCAGAGGATAAGGTTGGGCAGGTTGGGATGGTGTGGAATCATTGCAACTGGAGGGCACTGAAGAGATTCAGGGGCACCTCTTTTCACAACATAAAAGAGGAAAAGAAAATAGATCAGAATTCAGAATCATTTTGAGGTAGAAGGGGAATTGATTTCAGGTTTGTAAAAACTTCTCAATAAATTATGGCATCAGCTAAAGATGTGTACAGTAAATATAGAATGGTGGTGGAAGTTGGTGGTGACTAAGCAAGAAAGGAGCCCCTGTGAAAATATTAAATACCGAGTCGACAATCTGGTAATAGGACTAAATGAGTTGTGGAGTAGTGAGGGGGGCCCAGCTGCCACAGCGTGACTGTGAGCTGAAGCAGAGAATGCAGACAGTGGGCATGACCTGAGGAAATAGGCTGATTAGATGGGAATGCTAAACATTTAAGGAGATGAGGAATTCAGAGATTTTATGAGGGGCGCCACTGAATTAAGTGACCATTTGGACTGTGATAGTGAGTGAATGGATTGAGAAATATGGTGTAGGGATTGAAGGTAAATATAGGAATAAAAACAAATTTAATAGCTGTGAGAATAACAGAGGCAAAAACACAGGATAACAGGCAATTTTATTTAGTGAAAGGAGAATCTCTTTGTTATTTGATTGGTATTTTTCCAAGTTTTCACTCCTCTAATGGGACATAGGAAAGTCTTATCATCAGATTTTCTGCAGTTCCTAGACTTTTAGATTTTATAAGCCAATAAAGTTTCAAATTTTGTTGTCACCAAATTGCCAGCTTTAAAATTTTTTATTTATTTTTGTCAATTAAGGGCAATAAAAAAAGAACTGCCATTTGCTATTACTATAATGTACGAACATAAAATACATTTTAACGTAAAAAAATGAAAGGCAAAAATCTCAGAATAAAAAAATAAATTTTTTCCAAAAATGCACATTTGGCAACTATCTTAATGCCTGAAATTAAATTTATATACACCTGTGTATATACATATACATATGGAATAATGATGTAGCAGATACAGTTTACTATATCATTAAACCATATGTATGTGTGTGTGTGTGTGTGTGCACATACACAACACACACATGCTTAACTATCTATATCTCTCTCTATATTTTTCTTGTATCATTACCATAACTTATATTTTGGCTTATTTTATCATAAAAGCTTTTCCACGGTCTGGTACAAGACTAAAGAGTAGCGTTTGAGTCCTTAGGAAGAGATATTTCATCTGAATGCTGAAGGAACAGGCATAATTTAGACGTGCAGGTGTCAGAGAGAACGGTATTCCAGTAGAAGGAATGGCAATGTAAACGCCCTATAGCAAGGGAGAGCATGGCAAGTTTGAGGAACTGAAAGCAGGTGAATGTGACTTCAAGGCAGAGGCTGGCACACGATGAAGATGCATAATCAAGCTGGAAAGAGGAATGGCAGGGGTCAGAAGTTTTTCCTCTCACTGGCTGCTCACCTTCTTCACAACTTACTGCCATCTCTGGCCACTCTGGGAATTTGAATGATGGGGAGGTAGGAAAATGTACTGACTTATTAGAGTCCTCAAATATTCATGTCTACCCAGAACCTCAGGATCTGTTTTCATTTGGAAATGTACTTAGGATAAGGTCATACCAGATTAGGGTGAGCCTTAAATCCAATGTGACAGGTGTCCCTATAAGAAGAGGAGAGACAAGCACACAGGGAAGAAGGCTGTGAGAGTGATGCATCTACAAATCAAAATACATCAAAGTTTGTGACCACCAGAAACTAGAAGAGGCAAAGAAGGATCCTTTCCCTAGAGCTTTCAAAGAGAGCATGGCCCTGCTGACACCTCGATTTTGAAATTCTAGCCTCCACTACTGAGAGGTAATAAATTTCTGTTATAAACCACCCAGTTTGTGGTAATTTGTTATGGCATCCATAGGAAACTGATGTGCCAGAAAGGGCAATAGGTTATTTCTTATTTGATAGTTTTCCTGTGCTTACTTTGTCCTCCTCTGCTCCCTGGGCCTGCGAGTGTTCAACATTGACCCCTTTCTTTTGTTAAGAAAAATTTACAAAAGAAAAAAAAATTGTGGATGTTTTTGAAACATTTAATTGACAAATAAAGATTGTATATATTCAAGATATACAATGTGATGATTTGATATATGTATGCATTGTGAAATGATTACCACAATCAAATTAATGAATATATCTATCACCACCCATGCTATACATTAGATCCCCAGAACTTGTTATCTTGTAACTGAAAATTTATACCCTGTTAGAGTTTGGACATGTTGTCCCCCCAAAACTCATGTGGAAATCTCATCCCTAATGTGGCAGTGTTGGGAGCTGTTTGAGTCATTGGAGCAGATCCATCCTGAAAGAATTAATGCTCTCCCTGGAGAATGGGGGTAGTGAGTGAATTCTTGCTTTAGTAGTTCTTGCAAGAGCTGGTTGTTTAAACAGACCCTGGAACCTCCTCTCTCTCTCTTGCTTCGTCTTGCCACGTGATCTTCTTGTATCTGCTGGCTGCCTACTGCTTTCCACCATGAACAGAAGCAGCCTGAGGCCCGCACCAGATGCAGCTGTCCCAGAATCATGAGCCAAATAAACCTCTTTTCTTTCAGGTAGTCTGTTATAGCAACACAAAAATGGACTAATACATACCCTTTGATCAATATCTTCCTATTTCCTCCCCCCCTCAAACCCTCCGGCCCGTGGCAAACACTGTTCTACTCTCTGCTTCTATGAGGGTGACTTTCTTAGATTCCACACATAAGTGAGATCATACAGTATTTGTCTTTTTATGTCTGGCTTATTTCACTGAGCCTAATGTCCTCTAGGCTCATCCGTGTTGTCACAAATGGCAGGATTTCTTTCTTCTTTATGGCTGAATAATATTCCACTGTATGCACATACAACATTTTCTTTATCTATTCATTCGTCGAAGTATGAAGGTTGTTTCCACATCTTGGCTATTGTGAATAATGTTGCAAAGAACAAGGGGGTGCAGATATGTCTTTGAAATACTGATTTGATTTTCTTTGGATATGTATCCAGAAGTGGGATTAGTGGATCACACAGTAATGCTATTTTTAATTTTTTGAGGAATCTCCATTATGTTTTCCATAATGGCTGTACCTATTTACATTTACATTCCCAACTACAGTGTACAAAGGTTCCCTTTTTTCCACATCCTTACCTACACTATTTCTTGCCTTTTTGATAATAGCCATTCTAATAGATGTGAGATAATACCTTGTGGTTTTGTTTTGCATTTCTTTGATAATTAGTAACGTTAAGCATGTTTTTGCATACTTGTTGGCCATTGTATGTCAATACATTCCCTATCAAAATTCCAATGGCATTTTTCACAGAAATAGAAAAAAAAATCCATGTCTAACCACAAAAGACTCCAAATATCTAAAGCAATCCTGAGAAAGAAGAGCAAAGCTGGATGAATCACACTTCCTCATTTCAAACTATATTGCAAAGCTATAGTAATCAAAGCAGTCTAGAACTGGCATAAAAACAGACACATAGAACAATGAGACAGAATAAAGAGCCCAGAAATAAACCCATGCGTATGCAATCAACTAATCTTTGACAAAGGTGCCAGGAACACACAAAGGGGGAAAGGAAAGTCTCTTCAATAAATGGTGTTGGGAAACCTGGATATTCACACACAAAAGAATAAAATTGGACCTTGTCTTACAGCATATTCAAATCTCAAAATGAATTAAAGACTTAAACATAAGACCTGAAACTATAAAACTACTGGAAGAAGACATAGAGAAAATAGGTCCTTGACATTGGTCTTGGCAATGATTTTTTAGATATGGCCCCAGAAACATAGGCAACCAAAGCAAAATAAACAAGTGATCCTATATTAAACTGAAAAAGTTCTGCATAGCAAAGAAAATAATTGACTGAATTAAAAGGTAGCCCATGAAATAGGAGAAAATATTTGCAAACTATATATCTTACAAGGGGTTAATATCCAAAATATATAAGAAAATTACGCAACTTATCATAAAAAGCCCAACAACTCAATTTTAAAAATGGCCAAAAGACCTGAATAAACATTTTTCCAAGGAAGACTACAAATGACCAATGGCAATATGAAAAGGTGCTCATGTGGATTCTTAAGACCCACTGCTGCCCTCCATCAGCATAGACTGCTCATCTACTATTTCTTGATGTAGGTGATTCTTTGACCTATGGTTAATTTCTTCTGTAGTCTCTGGAAATCCAGGGGTGGCTTTGAACTCTTCTCTACTGTAGCCAGTTCACTCTTTAGCTAGCCTTTGTGGGTGCTGTAGATTGAAATGAATGAAGGTGGGAAATCCTATTGTGGTAATTGAAAGGTGTGTCCTTCAAGAGGTGATTGGGTTGTAGGACCATGCCACAGTGAATGGATTAACAGTGGTGGTCAAGGGGAATGATTCTAAGGGCTTTAAAAAGAGAGTGCATGAAGAACTCTCTCTCTCTCTGCTCCACCATTTTCTGCCACGTGAGACCCCTGCATTGCTGTAAAGCCACTGCCAAGAAGACCAGATATGTTCCTTGGACTTTGGACTTCCCAGCTTCCAAAACTCCAAGCAATATATTTTGTTTTCTTTATAAAATGCCCAGTTCCTTGTATTTTGTTATAAGCAGCAGAAATGGACTAAAGCAGTGGGCTAGGCCCTAACATGACTCACACACTGACTCACCCCTGCCTGTGGCCCATATCTGGTCTATGGAAAACCCTCAAGCATCTTTTGCTTTATTGAGTTCTGGGAATACAGGCTCATCCCAACTCAGCCCCACATCTCTTTGCCCCACCATCAGAGCCATTTAACATTTTCTAGATGGGAGTGTAAAAAAACTACTACTACTGCATAACAAATGACTCCCTGCTTGAATGCGTCCTCTCCAAAATTCATGTTAAAACTTAGTTCCCATCATGGTGGTATTAAGAGGTAGGGCCTTTTGAGTGGTGATTAAATTATAAGAGCTCCACCTTTATGAATGAATTAATGCTTTACAAGAGGGCTGGAAGTTCCTTTTTTGCCCTTCTGTCTTCTGCCATGAGAGAATGTAGTGTTCGCCTCTTCTGGAACGTAGGTACACAGCAAGAAGGCCCTCACCAGACACTTCCCAGCCTCCAGAACTGTATGAAATAAATTTCTGCTGTTTATAAATTACCCAGTCTCAGGTATTTTGTTATAGCAGCACAAATGGACTATGATATTCCCAAACTTAGATGTTTAAAACAACAAACACTTATTATTTCACATTTGTTGTGGGTCAAGAATCTGACAACAGCATAAATAGATACCTCTGGCTTAAGGTCTCTCATGAGACTGCAGTTAAATTGATTATGGCTGAGGTGTCATGTGATGGATTTGCTTCCTAGCTTACTCCTGTGGCTGCTGGCAGGCCTCAGAAGATAGCGTTCCAAACTCACACATGTGGTTGATGATACTGGTCTTGTTTCCTCACCATGGGCCTCTTCATAGGCTGTCTGAGAGTCCTCACAAGAGGACAGCTGATGATCCAACAGAGAGAAGCATGAGAGCAAGCGAGAGCACCAAAGTTGGGAGCTACAGTCTTTTTATAAACATTGGAAGTAACATCCCATTACTTCTGTAATTTATTCATTAGAAACACAGCAGTAAGTTCAGCCCACACTTAAGGGGAGAGCATTACACTAGGGCAGGAAGACCACTGGTTTTTTAGAGGCTGCTATCATATTCATCAGGACCCAAAGCCAAAGCTAAAATTTTTTTGAGGAATTCAAATGTCTACATTATAGGACATGTGAAACTTCTTAACTTTAACAATTTCAAAGCTACTTTCTTTGGCTACCTGCACTGTGGGAAATTTTGTTATGATTATTTCAGGCAATACTTGAGAGTATTTATAGCAATAACTAGTAGGACAGTTGTTCTTGAAGTCTGTTTGTAAATATTGCAGAAAGACAAAATGCCCGTTTGTTGAAGAGAACTCTGCCATAATGTTTTTCAGAGGTACTCAACAACCTCTTTTCCTATTTCTTTCTGTTTATCTTTTTGTAGCATATATGGATAAATTTCCCAGATCTATTTTCTAGTTCATTAATTTTTCCCTTCAGCTTTGTCTAATCTGTTTAATCATTTTCTGATTTTATTAAAAATAATTTGGTGACCACATTTTTTATTTCTATAAGTTTCAGTCAGTTTTCAAATTTTCCTATTCTTTTCTCAATGTCCTGCTTTTAGAAAAATATGATTTCTTTGTCTTATGTTGAGTCTTTAACCATTTTAAGCATAGTTTGAAAAGCCTATTTCAGTTGATTTTATTCTGTCCAGTTTTTGGATATGCAATACCTCCTGCTGTTTTATTTGGTGACTCCTGCTCATGTTAGATTGTTTTCTTATGTGGTTTGTAATTTTTTATTTTGAATTTTTCTTTAATAAAAATATTTTCCCTCTATGTTAAAATATGGTGAACTCTAGGTTGTTGAAGTAATGCCATGTTGTGTTTGTTCAATTGATTTAGGACTAGTTTTTCATTTCTAGGCTTGGGAATTCTATTACTATCCTTAAGGACAACATAGTACATGAAGGATTTTGTTTTAATTTTTGAAGGAGAATTTTATTTTTACTGCTTAGATCCTCAGGCCAAATAAAATATCCTTGTTACTTCCCTAGCCTTCCCTAGGTATTGTGATTTCATCCCTCTCTTCTATCACTCAGGGGTCACCCTTCATTTTCCTTGCTTTTTATAGGGATCTCATGTTTCCTAACCTTGCATATGTCCAAGGTCATGTTCATGTCCCCATATGGACATTTAATCTTCAGCCCTTAGACATGAGGTTTTACCTGAGCCTGATAACCCCCTGAACATCTACTGAGTCATATTACAGATTCTCTGGTTTTGCATTTCTTCTTTGTTGCTGGCTCCTAGGAATTTCTCGTTCTTTCCTTGAAGTTCATCTATAAAAGGGTACTTCAAAAAGTTCACGGATAGTCTCATATTAACATTTAATTCTGTTTTTTCCATGAACTTCATTTGAAATACCCTCATATATTTTATCTCATTATTTTTGTTATATGTAATTTACTGTTTCTCTACTTTTATAGCTAGAGGGGTGCTTTGTTAGTAGTCAGTAGTTTATGGGAACTGGGCTGAGAAAAAAATACTATAATTTGCTGTTTGTTCAATCAGTTCTTTCTTTTACCTTATTTATTGATGCTTGTCTTCTCTCCCATTCTTTATTTTCCTTATTTTGTTTTGTCCCCATGCTTAGACAACCTCATAATTTCAGATACTGTCCTAAATGAAATCTGTATCTGTGTATAGCCCTGCACGTCTTCTCACCCGCCAATTAGTCCCTAGATGAGCCTAGGCACCTACTGTATCATTTTTTACCCTATAATTTAAAACTGTATACATAAAACAATTATGGGGTGAGAAGGTATAAATCCTTCTAGCTGAAAGAAATGCAATTAGTGCTTGGGTGAATTTGAGTGTGTCATTGCAAAATCCTGCTCTGTAGGGTAGTGGTGTGGTTTGGTATAAAGAGAAGTAATAGAAATGTTCACAACAGAGCCCTAGGACATAAAAGTTCCTTTGTGTTTTTCATTACAAAGTCATTACTTTCCATTCTTTGCAAAATAAGCAGGAAGAATTGTTTCCAGGTTCTAAAGTTCAAGAGTTTTCAGAAAAACTTAGCAAAATAGAAACTGAAATACTTAAAAATAAAGAACTATTAACTGAGAAACAAAAAAAAATTAAAGATGCATATTTTCATACCAATGGAGATAGGATTACTATTTCTAAAAGTTGAAAGTATGTCTAAACATTTCCATCCAAAAAAGGCTACAGTAAACTTCTGCAACTTTACAATTTATATAACCAAAAGGTGGCAGTGTTCCATTTGGTTTTCTTTGGAGCTTCATTTCTAGAGGTAAAATTCTCAGATGTATTCTGTCTCTATTTGTCTTTTTAAACAAATATTAAGCAATACTACTATTATCCCATGGAGCAAAACATAGTCATGATTGAGGAGAAAAAAAATTTTTGGCAATAGGAACTTTAAAGTGTTTATTGTATAGAATGGCTTGATCTGAACAGCTGAAAAATGAGACATATTCAAAATCAGCATGAGTGTTTCACATCTAAAATATTTTATTTATTAGGTTATCTCTTTGGTGTTCTACTCTGTCTTGAATGTTGATTGATTCATTTTATAACACTATGCAAGCAGTGATTTATTTTCAGGTATAACTACTAATGAGGGAAACAATTTGAATTTCATGTTCAATGCAGACAATATATTTCCATCATTATGCTTTTAAGTTTTCTTCAAGAAACAATAAACATTTGTGGACATTGATGAGTAGATTTAAAATATACACATATTCTTAAGCTATTAGTTAGTATTACAATAAAAGCAGCCAAAATAAGTCACTGAAAAAGATTTCAATCTGAAATTCTAAATCTGTTCCAAAATCTTAAATGAAAGCTTACTTGAGGCAAAGACTCTCTTTTACAAGTATATCCTGGCAAGAATTGACTTAACAGTCAATTATTATAAACAAAATCCAGGTTTCTTAATTAAAATACAAAATATTGGCTCTCCTACTTTTCCTGAAATAAGTTCTGTCTTAAGGAGACTGCAATTATGGTGGCGCCTTCTAATGCCACTGATGGTCAGAGCCTGTCAGTGTTTGTATAAAAACCCACTTTTTTTTTGAGCTTTGCAACAGTGCTGTGGATTGTTACTTCCTTAGTAAAAGATTGGCATCAAAATTCTAAAGCAGAAATTTAGGGATTTGTTTTGAGTTTGGTCTGAACACCAAAAGACTTTCATTTTTACACCCACAAATGTGGGAAAAAGTAAATTTTTAAAAATTTATTATGATTACATTTTGAACTTAGGAATTTTATCTGTGTCCATCTACTATATATAAAAATTATGAATGGGCTATATTTGGCAAATAATATTAAACTAATTTTAAAACAACTTTTGAACAAAGCCTTTACATATATGAATGATAGCTATTTTTACTTGGTGAACCAAAATAAGTTTTTATATTCAATTTTATCAAAATCAATAAAAATGCATTTATTTTTCAGCTATCAATGTTAGTAGCAAAGTCATTTTAAATGATTTATTTGTTCATTTAAAGGTCCTTCATCACCTAACCTAAGAAAATTTCTAGGACAGAACAAGTTAAACTAGTTTTAATTCCATCTTTCTCCTACTCTCTTGCCTCCCAATTTAAGAGTGGGAATGACGGTCAAATAGTCTCTGGCTGGTCAGTGAGAGGAAGAGAAAGAGTAAAAGTCACGAACTGATTTCTACACCTTGTTCCCACACTATGACTGCTTACTTCTATGTCATATTTCTCAAGGAATTTATATAACTTGAAAAAGTGAAACTGTAGCTTTTCAATTCAAGAGGACTACCATTAAAAGCACGTATTTCTAGATTCACATTTGGTATAGCTGTCTGGTACACTTGCCTAGGGTTGTTACAGTTCACGACATAAAATGTTATTCAGGAGATAAGGCTTTTGACCATTGTGTACTAACCTGCAGGATGCGGTTTTTTTGAGCCGTGTTATCAATGTGATAACAGTTTGTTTGGACCAGTCACAATCATGACATACATTTCTTAGACTTTGATACTATCTTAGTAAAGTAATAAGAGCTGTAAATAATTATTAATATTTTTTAATAGTTGTCATTTGGCTATAGGTAGACACATAGAAGACATTTTTTAAACAAATGAATGAACATTTATTCTATTAGGCATCTATATGGCAAACAATGTGCTAGATATGAGGTTACAATAATTCCTAAGAAGAAAGTTCTGTCCTCTGGGAAGTAGTAAAATCTAATGGCAACCGACATTTATTGTTGATTATGTGCCAGGCCCCGAGCTAAGTCTTGTTACATTTATTAACTCATTTAATCTTCATAAAACCCTAAATGATGAAAACTGTCATTATGCCCATTTTACAGATTAGGCATCTTAGGCGGAACATGTTACACAGTTATGAAGTAGTGAAGCCATGATTCAAATTCAGTCTGGTTCCTGAGCATAGGCTCTATCTAAATCATGGTGTTATCTTGCCTCTCTGTTTATAACAAGACAGATTGATTCTTTCTCAAAACGTCATTATATTTTATCCTATGTCTTAGGATATTTTTTGCATAACAACAATTAGCTCCTTAAATAAATAATTCCATGGTAAAATTTGTCTGGAAAATGCTGCATACTCTAGATCCCCTTTACCACTATCTTTATTTAATGTAAATTTGCAGTAGTATGCTAAGTGCTTTGGGTGATATGTCTGTAAATTATACACCTTTCAATGACAGTGCTCTGAACAATACACGTGGCAAATGTTATCAGGATTGCTTTACATTTATGAAAGAATACTCACATACTGTATCATTTAAGAATCATAACAACTATCAAAAATATATGTTATTAATTTTTCAAAGATGAAGAAATTGAGGCAGAGGTGTTAAGTGACCTTTCTCACATGTAACAAAGTAGGCAGCAGCAAAACCAGTGCTCGAATCAATTCTTCTGATCCCGAACCGAATGCTCTCAATTGTGTAGAGTAAATGTCTTCATTGTTGAACTTCACATCCTTTCAGGCAATTACCTAAATGCTTCAGATGATCCTTTTTCTCAGCCCTCAGTCTGTTGTATACTGCTTGCTTGCGTCACAGCCTAGCAAGCTAACTCTTCCTGTTTTCATTCATTCTGTTCAGAAGCTGACCACCTCCCTTAACATTCATGGAAAACTTCAGGGTAGACGTGGATTTTAACTATTTTTCCTCTTGCAAGTGGAGGAGCAGTTAGTTAAACAAGACTTTTCTTTTTTCTTTTTTTTGCCACTGCCCTGGGATACCATGGAAACAGATTTGAGAGATGGACTGATAAAACAAATCACCAAGGAGAAAAATACTGTATGTCCTTCAAGATGTTAGGAGATTGTGCATAAAGATAACAGTATGAAATTTCTGGCTTTGTCTATCCATAGACATAACAACCTTATCTTGTGGAATGATCTTTTCATAGTAATTCCTAAATCTTTTTCTCCCCATCGGTGATTAAACAGGAATATCACAAACATTGAATCTCAGTTTGTCAGTATGGACCAAACAATGGAAAAGTTTACCAAAAAAAAAAAAAAAAATCAAGACCCAGATGATTTTGCTGGTGTATTCTATCATGCATTTAAGTATGACATTTTATGAATCTCACACAAAATACATGAAGAGAAAATATACCCTAACTTTTTTTTATGAGACTGGCATACTCCTGACACCAACAGCTGACAAGTAAGTTATCTGAAAATCCTGACTATTATCCTTCATGATCAGAGACACAAATATCTTTAAAAATATATTGGTTAATCCAATACAAATGTATTTGATATAGTTAATCAAATACAAAATCTTTTAAAAGGACAATACATCAGAAAAGATTTTTTAATGTCATTTAAAAAACTTACTGTAATTTACCACATTGATTTTTATGAAGCATTTTCTCATTCATTCTCTCATTTAATGAGTTCAACAATCCCATAGTAAGGTATTGTTTTTTCCACCATTCAAGAGATAAAGAAACTTAGATTCAGAAAAGTGATTCTTCTCTGTTACTCTCTAGTTGTAGGATTCCAAAGTGATGTTTCCAAGGTCAGTCAGACAATAAGTGGCAATACCAAGGTATAAATCTAGTTTCCTTGCTGTAAATTCCATGCACTTTCCTTGCCAAGCACCATGCTCCTCAAACATCCGTTGCATAACTCATGGAAGTGGAAAAACTATAAGCAATGGGGACTGAAGAATTTTTATGACATTCTTTGAGCACATGTTAAGAGATAATGTATGGTGAGTGTCTACTGGAATGATTTAAGTATCCAGATGGCATTTGGATAGTTGCAAAGATAATAGAGGAAATATTAAAAGGGCAATGAGTTTTAAGCTCACCCCCCGTAGTTATTGGTTTTATCCTTCTAAGTGATTCTGATTGCAATATACATGGATAATTTATACTCCAATTTGGTGAGGGGATTGTGCTAGCATATTCCTGGGCTTATAATTGTCCGGTAGTTATTGGTTTTATCCTTCTAAGTGATTCTGATTGCAATATACACGGATAATTTATACTCCAATTTGGTGAGGGGATTGTGCTAGCATATTCCTGGGCTTATAATTGTAGAGCCAAGCACCCTCTGAAATCAGTAGATTGGGAAGAGTAAAAGCTCAGAGTATTTGAACTGCTCCAGATTTCCATGGAAATAACTTTTGCCGCCTGGACAGCTCTTGAAAAGGATGACCAGTTGTGAATGTTGACATTTGTCCCACTCTGTTTAAGGGATATTATCAGATTGGTATCTGCCTAATGAGTCTTTCTCACTGATTTAAGAAACATGTTTGCAAGTACCTGTTAAAGAGTGGGATATCTACACATGAGAAATTCCTGGATTACAGTAGAAATTGTAGACAATTTGGCTTAACTTTATTTCCCTACAAATGGTTGGAAGATAACATACAATTGATAAACATTATATCTGGAATATTTTTCTAGGCAAAGGAGTAAAAGTATTAAAAGACATTTTAGAAGACATAGTATTAAGTGATATTGCCTATTGGATTAGAGTTTCCTATTAAGGAAAATGTGTCTCATGTCAGAATATAAAAATATTGAGAGTAAGAAGTTAATGCTTTGAATTCAAAGATAATTATCCATTATGCTAAGTGTTAAGTGTGGACTGGCATTAGGATATAGTTTCAGTAGCTATTGAGGTTATTTTCTTGTATTTTTATTATGAGGCTGCATATCATTAAAATTCAGTTATTATTATTGCTATTGCTATTGCTATTATTTTTATAATTTTGGCCAGAAATATTTAAGGAGTTGGAAATGTTTCAAAAAGATTTATATTTCAATCTGAAAACACTGATCTTCTAGAGTTGGGTTGATAGGCTACAATATTTGTATCCATTTCCACAGAAACACCTTAAGGGTAAATGCATTTATCAGTTGGGAAGAATATTAATATACTGCAGTTTCGTGTCATCACTGCTTTGTTAATGAACATGCAGCTATAGAACATACAACTGTTCTGGAAGAAAGAAGGAGAGATTAGGATGGGGGAGGGTAGGATTGAATCCCACTCTGCAGGAAGGGGGGCAGTGGTGAAAGGTGAGAGATAGAGAAAACAGTCACACACTTGAAGGAGAGTTCCAGATAAGAAAACTAGAAGGGATAAGACTTTTAAAAATGGAGACTCAGAGATAAAGAGTTTATTGTAAAACTGAGGAACAAAAGATATAAAGAGAATGCAAGGTTTGAGAAGAGAAAGTTAATAGATTTTAAATACAGTAAGTAACTAGAAAATGAAGATGGGAAGGAGATCCAGTGAAAATGGAAACTTCAGATATACATGTGCACCTCTGAGGCATGTACACACACACACACCCCCGTCTAAAAACCAGGAAACTGGGAAAATTTCAGAATGGAAAACATGTCCAGCATAGGCATAAAGGGTACCTGTTATGTGAGTTCAGATGGCTGAATTTTTTAATTGAATTTTAAGCTTATGTAAAGGAGGCCCATGATTCACATTATATTATAATCCAAGAAAGAACTTCAAATGAGAGCAAAGAGAACTGTGTAGTAAGTAGATGCCATTTTGAAAAATAAATTCTCATTCACTGTATAATGCAGTAGCACTTTGTGTATAAGAAATTACATTTTAAGCTCAGCATACAAATCCAAATATTTAAGGAAATTGTTCTAAAAAACAACTAACCTCTAAATTCGGAAAAGCAAGGATTGTCTATTTTATTTTTTGTTATGTGATAGGGAAGGAATATGCTAATATTCAGTGTATAAAGAGGTACAAAAGGTTTTCTGGATGTGAGCTCTGTGTATTTGCTTAAACAGCAATTTGTTACACACTGTGGAATTTTATCAGTAATAAAGGAAAAATAAAAGTCTTGTTTTAATTTGGAAACTCTTATTATGATACTCAAACCCACTGTATGTGCGGTGATTTAAATGTTGCGAAGACTATTCGTTAGGAGGTCTCAACTTTGTCTACATATTAATCAGTATTGAAAAATACTGATGCTTGGGCCCCTCCCCAAGAGTTATGATTTAATTGGTGTTGGGTGTGGCCCAACCATCAGTATTTCTTAAAATGTATCCCTGTCTCCAGCTTGGGATTCTAATGTGGGACCTGGTTTAAGAACCTTTGTGTTAAAGTGCTATTATATGCTTACAGCTTGAATATTAATAATGATTGTCCACCTTTCCCATTATTAGTTAAATTTCCTCAGTGTTTTATGTATTAGGAAACAGAGCTCATATGCTCTCAGGCAGAATATCTTGGGTAACATATACACAAGTTCTTTTTATTGCTGCTAGACAATTTCTGTGATATTTTTTGGGTTAATTTGTTAGCTTCTAAATTTATCCTAAGAAGAAGATTCTATGAAATATTATCTGCTCCCTGAATAAGAGATGCTATGGAAAAGTAGGGACATTTAATTGAAACATTACAAATAATAGTAAGTATGCTATCAAGGCAATTTTGCATTAAGTAATTTTTAAATTTCCCTCAACTTGTCTCATTTTGCACGTCATCATCAGTAACATTCATAGATTTTGTTTTTCACTGAGGATTAATTTGCTATTACTGGGAATTATAGTAGTAAATTGGCAAGTTCTGCCTTTCATTGAACTGTCATATTCCTACAGGTTTTGAACTGATCAATATATTGGTAAGATACTTGTAGTTAGAGTCAGCCATCTGCAAAAGTGTAAAGTACGAAAAGTGTGGGTTTAAAAACTCCTACTTTGGTCCTCTCCAATGTGCATTATTAAGTGCCTCTTTCTGTGATCCAGTCATTCTCAGACCCCACCTTATCCCAGTGTCTACAGTGTGTTTTATCTCTGTATATACCTGCAGGTGTGGTGTTAATTGCTAATGTTTATTAAACAAAAAGTAGTCATTGTCAGGGCTTCTTGCATTGTATTATGGGCCGTAAAGATAGCACCAACAAAACAAAACACAGAAGTCATTACAATTCAAAGGAATGAGGTATTAACTGACAGGAACAGAAGCTGCTCCTTTGGGTCAGGGGCTACTTTAATTCAATGGGCTTTCTCTGTAATGGTAGACCAATGTATTTTGCAGTGCTAAAGTAATTCATCACATAATGCTTTTCCTTCTGAGTCATTACAACTGTCTAGTATTGATAGAAATTTGCACTTAGATTCATAACTTGTGATAAGATATGTAATAAGAAAGTTTCTTTATGAAAGGAACATTTAGTAGGTTAGGGGAGCCTATCTTCTAGCAATTCAACTTTTGAGCTTAATGAATCCTTATAACTATGCTTTAGAGAGAACTGCCCTTTAAAAAATCCCTGAAATATGGTTCATCTTTGTTAAAAAATCAGGTGTTCAACATATATTAATTGAGCCACTAATATGTACTGTTTTGCACTGGTGAACAAATAAACTCACTTCTATTTTCATTCATGCAGCTTGCATTCTAGCTAATATCTCTCAAGAAAAAAAGTAGAAATCTCCGTTGATTAATAACTGCATTTGAAAAATAATTTTATGTCCTTACATCAATTGAAATGATAATACCATATGATTGTAATCCCTGTGAGGACAAGAACCTTGTTTAAATTTTTTGGTTGTATCTAAGACATACAGCACACGATAGTCACATCACAAGAATACAATAAATATTTGTTGAATAAAGAAATTAATTAATAAATAATTTCAAATGCTGGGTTATTGTGAATGAGTTTTTAAAATTATAAAATGCTCTACAAATAAAGATATTCTTTCATGGTTGACTATATAACTGCTTAATGGTCAACCTCTCTGATCATTTAAAATCTGTCATTATGGATGATGGATAAAACATCTGGCCAAATAACTGAACTGATTAAACGTTTGGGATGAGTTAACTGGAGTCTATTTGTCAGATACAAAGCACATTGAAAAATACTTCATTCACTTAAAACTATTCAATAATGTCACTGTCCATTAAAAATAATACCAAACATTTTGAAAGTTTTTGGTGATTGCATATTATTATTCATTTGTAAGGTTTTTTTTTTTTTAACAACTTGTAATCAGATAGACAAAAAGTGTAGACTGACCATGATTACAATCCCTTTCAGGTTACCGCAGGCAAATCTAAGTCAGATGGTGGTGTTGTAGCACTGCTCTGCCTTCCTCTGGACCACTGTGATACACACCATATTCTCTGTTTATATGTATGCTATGTTTTTGGCTCACAAAGAGAGTGAATTGAAGGCAATTTAATGTAACAGATGCTGCTCTGTTCTGCACTTGTGCATGTGTTCACCAAAAAGACTCTAGAAGGGAATGACTTGCCTGAATTCTCCCACTGCTGCCAGCCTCTTCAATCTCTTGAGTGGCTTCTCTACCCTTTTTACTTATTTCTTCCAACACAATCTAAGACAGCTTCTGCTTAAGAGTTTATGATCATACTCAAATTATTTTGAATTATTTTTCAAATTTGTGAGATAATTTAGGGATGCATGTAATATTTACATGGGTATCTACCTTTCACTGGAGTCATATCTTTCTATTAGGACATTTTGTTTCAAGGAGAAAACAACACAGCAACAAAAAAACAGAAGTGAAATAGAAAGATCCTTCTGGAACAAAACAGACTCGCAAGTGCTACAAATTTCTTTTGAGCAAGTTTCTTTTGAAAAGCAGCAAAAAGATGGAATTGTTCGATTGCACATAGTTGGTTAATATATCCAGGGACTAAATGTGTCAGATTTTAGTGAGGGAAAGATAAAAATGATCAAAAAGAGTGACAGTGGAGAAATATTTCTTTCATGGATTCCATTGTCTCTGTTCCTCATCAGAAGGTCCCTTACATTAGTGTACGTACATGCAGGCAAATACTGCATTGTGAGAAGTGGATTTTTATGAAGGCTTCTCTTCTTGAAATGTGCGTATCTTTAGGAACAATTCTTGTGATGTCCTGAGTGGTTCTTCTGTCCCCACCTCTTCTTTCCCAGCATATGTTTATTCAGTATGTTTAGTGCTTTATAAAACTTTTAAATACATGCTCTGAGATTGGGAATATTTATACCTTGCAGTTACAAATACTTTACCTTTCAAATTGCTCTCACGTACTTAGACGCAAATCTACCTGGGAATCCAAATGATGCGGTAAAATACATTTACTTTTAATTGAAAATAAATCTGACTTTTCGTTTGGTGGTTAGCATTTCCCCTTTATTCCTAAACGTTTTTTCATTATTTTCTTTCTCTCATTGCACATGTTGATCTTTTTGAAAGATGAATGTTTGCCAAATCTAGTCTGAGTTGAAAGGGAAGGTGGGTCGAGGGTGGGGGGTGAAGGGGGAGAAGCTGGATACTAAAAATTCTGAACAAGAATGCTATCAACTGATTTCCAATGTAGAGGTAGGCTATATGCCTGGATAAGCAATTAAATTACAATTACACTGATTAATATTATAAATCATGCTTTGATAAAATGATTTTTTAAGACTCATGACACCTAGTCTCATTTCTATTTTTCACATGTATCTTAGGAAAAAAAACAGCAAATATGGAAGATAAGAGTTGTTTCTCCCTCTGATGTGTCCAGTTTTTACTCTGTACTGTATGCATTGCTCTAGAAACACAAACCAAATTCATAACCTTGATCATTTATTTTAAAATATAGAGAAAAACTGTAGCCTACTTTATCTGGGATATGTTTTGTAAATGCAGAGGAGAAGCTTTTTGTCTTAAAGTAATTGATTTGAATCTGTACCAGGGACCAAAACTTCCCAGTTTGGTTTGGATATCAAATAAACAATTTCAAGAATTTTAGCAGTTTAAGCCATTCATTGAAATGGTATTCCTTCACTTTCTTCCAACCTTCACTACTGCTGTTCTTTGTGATATTTATTTTACAAAGGTGTTCCATGTAACTGAGCATTTGGGTCTGCTATTGTGGTATTCCACATGGCTATTAATGAAGAGTTTTCAGAAAGGCAGATATTAAACAGCATTATCAAGTTTAAGTGCAGTGAGTTTGTATAAGAAAAATGATGCATACAATAAGATTCTGCAAGTCCTTTCAGTATCTTGTGTTCACCAATAAACTGAAGACTTGTGAGAAATATGGCTTTGCTTTATACACTCAGAGGAAATATTTAAAAGGAAATTAAACAAGAAACTAGGCGCCTCTAGGTAGTGCAAAGGAAAAACATTAAAATTTCATAACAGTTCTAGAATTTGCTCGATAAATTTACATTGGTATCAGAATACTACCCCAGACAATGAAAGTACTGTGAGACCTAAGGTTAAGTGAGAGCTTGTAAGGAAAATTATAGCTGCACAAAAACATTGTAGACTTCCAAATTTTAAAGGCATTAAACATTAAGGATAAACACGTACTTTGCTCATTTCCTTGGATTAAGTATGGTATTTTAGAAAGGTGTGCACTTTCCCCATTTTACCCATCAAATTTTAAAAACTCAAATTTCAAACTGTATGCAGTCATGAAGAATATTTGACTTGTGTTTATTTGCATGGGTTAAAGCAAGTCAAAGAACTGAATATAATTTATGAGAAATATCTAATTTGTTTGTCTGTCTACATTTAAATTGAAACAACTTAAAAGTTAAGAATCATGATATTACATCTCAGGATGTTTGTATTTCCACGTGCTGATTTAATAAGAGAAATATGAATACACTTTTCTGTTTAAAATTTTGATATTTAAGGATACTTAAAGCTGGCTTATCTAATCACTGTTATTGAATTATCATAACTACTACTCTGGGAGCTAGAATATATTTACTAGTAATTAATTTCTATTGTATTTTATTTTTAAAAGTTCTGGCTGTCATTAAGAAATAACAAGTAACCTCAATTTACAATCCATTCTTTTAATTTTTAAGAAGTAAACTTTAATAACATAATTAGAAATAATCTCAGATATAGAACTGAGACATATCATGTTAATTTAGTCACAACCTGAGACTTAATATAGATGTGTATTAAATGTGTGCCATTAAAAAAAAAAAGATCAAAGAGAATACTATATAAAATGGGTGGCAAAATTTTCAGCCTGCTACTTGAAAACTGGCTTTTATTCCCCCTAGAACTTGTAAGCCCCATGCATCACTGTTCTGTCAAATATGTGGTTATAAAATTGTGAAAATGGAGGCTTTTCTGGTAGCAAAAGGGTTAAGTTCTTTTTGCTTTACCAGTTTCAAATTACAATGAGAAGCCTCTTCTTTCCCAGCAGGGTTGTGCTTACATTACTCTTTAGATCTCTCTTGAAGAGGGCTGGTATATTTGTGCCTGCTGGAGGTGGAATTAACAGTAAGAAGGAGAAAGGGATTGAATGGACTTACAGGAAGGATTTCAAGTAAATTCAGGGAAACACATTTACTTGAATAGTACAACCTTGAGTCTTATTTTACACTAAGACGACACAAAAGATGTTAAAGTTATCACCAAGCTGCCGGACAAATATATATTACAACACCAAGGTGCAGATCAGCATAGATCTGTGATTCAGAAATCAGGATTTGTCTTGGAAAGAGCTCAAGGGTTGAGAAGAACTCAAGAGCATGTGAAGATAACTTTGGGAACTACGGTTTATCAGAAGATCAACTTTCGTTAATTCAGATACCAAAGGCCTGATTATCATAAATTCATATAGGAATGCATAGGTCATCTGATCAAATGATATTAGCCGTCTTCTGCTACATCAGTGCAGCAAAAACTCAACAATTGTGGATAATTTGAAATTTGAGTTTCAGCTTTCTTAGAAATAACTACTCTTGACACATTCCAAAATATTAAAAATAGGACAGGAAAATCAGTGAGGATGTTGTGTTCAGAAATGTCACTGTCATGAAGAATAGGTAAATTTGTTTTTTCAGCTACTGGGAAAGTGTACCTCCTAGGAACTTAGATTTTTTTTTTTTTTTAAGAGGACAAGAAGAACTAAAAATATCAACTTTTTCTTTTGGAGAAAAATGCATCTGACTGTATTTTTACTTAGGGGTATTGTGGGTTTCCTCTGGAGCTGCTGGGTTCTAGTGGGTTATGCAAAAGGAGGTTTGGGAGATAATCATGTTCACTCCAGTTTTATTTATAGAAGACTACGGAATCATGAAAGACGGGAAATACAGAGGGAAATTCTCTCTATCTTGGGTTTGCCTCACAGACCCAGACCATTTTCACCTGGAAAGCAAGCGTCTTCTGCGCCTCTTTTTATGCTGGACCTATACAATGCCATGGCCAATGAAGAAAATCCCGAAGAGTCAGAATACTCAGTGAGGGCATCTCTGGCAGGAGAGACAAGAGGGGCAAGAAAAGGATACCCAGCCTCTCCCAATGGGTATCCTCGTCGTATACAGTTATCTCGAACGAATCCTCTGACCACCCAGAGTCCTCCTCTAGCCAGCCTACATGATACCAACTTTCTGAATGATGCTGACATGGTCATGAGCTTTGTCAACTTAGGTATGTTGTTCATTTATTTGTTAATCTATGCTATTGCAAAGTGGAAGTTTTCCTAATGGTAAAGTAGCTGCTTGGTAGGTGGTCATGTTTATATAAAGTCATTTTCTATAACTCTCCTCTCTAGCTTCTGTTTCCTTTCTTTCATTGATGCAATGTAAGATTTTGCCTTAGGCAACAAAGTCCTATGTATGTATATTTAATATGAAAAGCTAAAATTAAACACTTATAGTTTGGGTGGATTTGTGTCCTTTTAGATCTTGTTAAAATCTCAACCTCGCTTAAATATATAAATAAAAAGGCAGTATTCTGAAAAAAGGGAAATTTGTGAGCATAGTTTTGCTATGGGCAAAAAAGAAAAAAAAAGAAACAAGAACTTACAGATGGGAAAATAAAAGTGACATTCATTTTTTTTGTTAGTAATTTAAAGAACATATAAGTATATATTCATATGCTACTTAAAAACTTTCTTCTAGAGGAATCAACTATGGTAAAAATATTGATATGAAATTAACTAAGATCAAATAATACTATGAGAGATTACTTATCAAAGAAACCAGAAAAGAATTCTGAAGTTCTATGAAAAATATTAAAAAAAAAAAGTTTCAACCTCACATTTCTTAACTGTAATGATTAAAATATGTCTTATCTACTTGATTTTTTTCACAGACAAGAGAAATAGAAACCATGCTATGATGGTCTTTATCTATACAAAGTTTTCCTTTTACTTGAGGTAGAATATTTAATAGAAAGTTTCTGTAAATAGCAGCATTATTATTGAGCGATTTTCAATTATTTTTAAGGAAAATAACATAGAATGTATTTTATTTTTGAAGACTAAAAATTTACCAATAAACAACTGATTGGAAAGAATTAAGAACCTTATAATGTGAGAACTTTTAAAATTTTAAAACATACAATCTGCTTTGACTTAAAACTGACATGTTTTATTATACACCTAACTAAAAACTTCCTCATATAATATCTCAAAGGAAATATTTTTTGAAAATTCAGATAGCAACAAATCTTAATAACACATGGATGCTTTTATAATATATGTTGCTTAATATGCTCTGTTCATTTGCTCTCAGCAATCCTCGCATGAAGGATAAGGTGCTTAATAAATCATATGTTTTACGTTACTAGAGACAAAGCTCTCATTATTAAGTTGTAGTAAGAAATCATTTGTTGCATTAATCAGGTGTTCTGGAGGCCTTTTCTTCTACATATAATTAACAGTTTTCATTTGGAACCTTTAAGCCATTAAAAATATAGCTTAATTCCAAATTAGTTTGATTGCTTTTTCCTACTGTAGGACATGCAAATATGGCTCATGGTACATTTTACTTTGTAGCGTTTCTAAAGTATTATTCAAGAATTTAAATTAGTTTCAATATTTTAATAGAAAAATTCCAACCCCGCTTAATTTACATATTTATAAAATAAATCACTGAAAAAATCAGTTGGGTCATCCAAAGTCTGACAGAGAAGAAAGTATTATGTTATATGCTTTAAAAAACAATAGCTCAATCATGAATTTATCCTAATAATATGTGTTAGTATAATTAAATATTTTGATCACTCACGAGAGGTGTATTTAATTTTTTAGAAAAGAATGATCTTTGAATTTGTGTGCCATTACTTTTTATAAATCTTTCTTATTCATAGAATAAGAAAGTAAAAAACAGTAATAAACAGCTTTGTGCAGTGATTTCTAGAAATTTTTTTATCATTAAGGCATACTTGTATTTTTAAGTCAATGAAATTTCTATTACATTGTTTGGATTATAACAACACAGCAGTTTATTAGTTTATTACCTATACCAAAAAATACAATTATTCTTTCACTCTAGAGACACAATATTGGATATAAGCTTTAGAAAACCTTTATTTATTTACTTATCATGCTTGACCTGCTGAGTAGTGATTTATCCTCAATAACAAACCATATCTTTTCTTTTTCATTTAACAATTCCAAACTAAATGTCTCACATGAAATTACTGACAGACTGATTCTGCTACTAGGTGACTTTCTTCTAAATAGTCTCTGAGGAAAACTGAACCACAGTTTTATTATCCTTAGACCATGCCTTCTAATATATCCAAACCTCACAACCAATCACCACTTAGTAAAAAACTTTAATGTTTTTATTTCTTCCATAAAAGAATAGGTCAAAGCATACTCAGACAAGGCAAAAGTATATTATTGTTATTAACTGCACTAAGAATTTCAGTGCATTTTAATGTAACATTCATTAACAAATATTGCTTGCAGCTTATTTCGTGTTCTTATAAGACTCAAGAGAATTTTATTTTTTTTAATATCTTAAAAGATATATATATATATATATATACATTGGGGACTAAGTGCAAATGAGTCCAATTAGCAATAGGCAAGGGATTTGTACTGAGGAAGTCACCTGGATATTTGAATATGTGAAAAGAATCTGTCGACATTTCCCTTAATAAGATGAATTATATGAAAAGGATCTAGTAACATCCTTTTTAAAAATACTTGCATGTTGTCAAGTCATATAATGAATTTTCTACCATTATCTTGTCCTTCAGAAAGACATTATTTTTCCAACATAAGTTTTGCTCATCAGGAACAATTAAACTTAATCCAAACTCAGAATCATATTTAACAAGATATCTACTTTTTAAATTTTGGGTCAGATGAGTTTTGTGTTCATAACTAAAAAATAAATTAGAATGTACTGAAAAAAAAGGCAAACAAATTGCCTCAAAGCATGAAAACATTTAAATATGAAACCAAATAAATCACTTTAAGTTTTAAATTATTTTAGTGATTTGTTCACTTTGAAAGAACAAATATAATTATTAATTGTGTGAAGAGAAACAGTTCACTCTAGTGTATTTATTATTCTTAAACCAACTTTTGTCAGTCTCTCAGTATTGAGGATTTATAGGTTGCATTTACTGTTTTTCTCTTAAACCTGTTGCGTATCAGTGGAATTTTTGCTTAATCAATACCACATTATTTTGTTTGCAACAAAAACTATTTTTCAGATAATTTTTTACTTTTTTAACCATCTCTTTTTCAAAAGTGTTAAGTGTTAGTTTACGTACTAAATATCTATGCAAATGAAAGAAATGATAAGATAATTTGTTTGTTATATTTAAGTGTATCTCCTGTTTACATAGAGATAAACAGGTAGTGTATTTCTAAGATCTTTTGGTTAGAAACCAATTTTTATTTGATTATTTAGTGATAGTGTAACTAAAATGGCATAACATTGTAGAGGTTTTAGAGGAAATTACAAAAATCAGTAAAAACAAAAAACTTACTTTTATATTATTCTTTGTATTTCTCCGAAAAAGTTGATATTTGAATTTATTGGTTGTTGCCTCACTGAGCTGGCTTGGAGTCAAACTCTTCTTAGATATATTTCAAGAATATGTATTAATTCTCAAGCATAAAAAATATTTAAATGTGATGCTATTTTTTCATATTTTATAGCAACATATTTAGTATGTTAGATATGAAAGAAAAAAATGCTTTCAAAAACTTTAAATTAAGCTCTCCTTCCCCTACTTCCCAAATCATTAAACTCTCCTGGTACTGGAAGAAAAAAATGCTTATGTCCTCAGTTGACAGATTTGAAAGACATCATTGATATTTATTGTTGCTTTTGGCTAACTCAAGTGCCCAGTGGAGAGGAATTTATATACAGATCTACCTAAAGATGCCTATCTATGTAGTCTCTCCAACAGGGTTATTAACACTTGTGTAACATAAACACACCCATAAACACATGCAAGATTTTTTTTTAAAGGGGGGATGGGTTAGAAAGAAAGACAATTTAAAACCATTATAGTACATTTTTATGGATTATGCCTGGAATAACAAATGCTAATTTGGGGGTAAAACAACAATTATTGTTCAAAACTTTTAACTTTTGAAGAGGAAGAAGTTGCTGAGTGCAGAGACCTTTCTCTTTTTTCTTCAACAGCCCTTTGTATTCATGAACGTGACCAAAGAGATTCCTGTTCTCCTTTACAGCTATATGATTGTCAGATGACTGGCATGGCTGCCAGAGATAGTTGTAATTACAGTTTAATTAAATGCTGTTCGCAGATTTTCATGGTCACTCACAAATAGCCAATTTCAAAAATTTAATAAGAAGTAACAGCTGGAAATAAGATGGTATGAACATGTAGGCTGGAAGGACTTGGGACAGCCTCAACACCACCTTCAGCCCCTCCCTTTCATTCTTCCATTTCTGTAATGTCACCTCTTCTTGCCCCCTCTCTGCCCCCTATCATTTTTTGGTCTTTCCTCTTTAGTTCTGTGGTCTCTTTACCCCTAGGCTCTCTTGGCCCCCTTGGCCTCACCACCCCCACCCTTCCTGGGGTCTGCCTTTGGTCCTAGTTACTTCAGAGCTAGTGGCTTAGATTAGTTGAAAATCAATTGGTCACAGCTTGAGAATTTAGGTACAGTCTCCTGTTTTTTCTCTAGCTGAGAAGGAAAAGGTTATGGCACCATTGGCAGCCTCCGCCCACTGGGAAAAAAGCTCCCCAGGGCATCGGAACTGCACCAGCTCTGGCTATCCTCTGTGCTTATTTCTCCTTCATTCTCTTCTTTGCCTCCTCATCCTCTCCCTGAGGATCCCATGGACTGAATTTAATTGTTTATTGCCTTTACTATTCTATAAAATAATTAAAATTTAGAAGGGGAAATTTAAAGGAAAGTAAAAGAAAAAAAAAAAAAAAAAAAAAAAAAAAAAGACAACATTGACCAAAAATAACACTAATCAAGCATGCAGCTCCTGTTTAGTTTATAAAATGCTTTTGCTTGTATTATCTTGACTTAATACTCATGTCATTTCTGTGAAGAAATTATTCCCCTTCTGTAAGTTGGGAAGAGATCGTGAGAAAGGCTAAAGATATCAAGGAAAAAGAGATGGAGGCGTAGAACAATGAGGATGAGACAGAGAAATAAAATATTTTTTAAAAAGTACTTGAAAGAAAGAAAACAAATGAAATGAGTCATTGAAGGCTGGTTTTTGAGTCGTGCAGGTGGAGGGTGTGTTGGGAAATCCTCAGTCTACCTCATACTGACACAGCAGCTAATTCAACATCCCCAACCACATCAGCTCCAGGGGAAAACCCTTTCATCCCTATGCACTGAAACAGCCAAGTGGGAAAAGAGGACGGCGTCTCAGTATGTGTGTACAAGGAGCCTACAGATGGGCTACTCACATTTACAGTCATAAATAATGTAGTAGCTCAGCTTTAAAAAACCACAGGTTAAAGGAAGAGTCTTTCCTGACGCACAGAGAGGGGCTGAGATCAGAGGAGCCACTGAAAGTGCTGGAGAGAAACAATGAATCCCTTGTTCTAAGTAATATTTATGAGTGCTTCTTTGCACCCTAAGTTCATATTTTATTGGGTGGACTGTGGGGTTTCCCCATTTGCTCATCTCTTAAAATAATACCTGTGGCCAAGATATCCTTTAAAACACACCAGTCAGCCCTGACAACTAGCTCATTTATTTGGGGGGGGAGTAGGGGGGAAAGGATCTGTTTTGATTTTGATGTCAGATTGGGATGTTTAAGATTCAGCTCACAAAGTCTGACAGTAAGATAAAAATAATGGTGGGAGTATTCACCTGCCTTTTTCAGAGATGTTTAAAAGAAACAAATAACCAAGTAGTAACTCCTGGTTTGTATGAGTCTTGTCTAAAGGGTTGTGAATAAATTATTATCTAGAAAGGTAGAAACAAAATCTGTTAAAGTGTACATTGTTTAATATGAGAAAAAAAAATTATCTGTGGATTAGTAAAAAAGATCCTTAGTGATTTGGGGAGAAAAGAAAACAATACAACAATCACAAATCTCCATAATTAAAAAGAGCACATTATCCTCTGCTTGGAAAGCAGTGAATTAAATAAATATTACATAAAACTTAGAAACAAAACCTTGTATAATTTTCAGTAGTTTCATATAGAAATTAAATTAGGGTATATGCTATTTTATAATTTTTTAAAACAATGAAGAACCTTGTTTTCATAATGATAGAGTCTTTCTTTCTTTCTTTCTTTTTTTTTTATAAGCAATAGGGTATTGGTGTTTGCAATACAAGAAACAACTCTGTATTTTGGAAATAAATGAATCTCTTAGATAGTGCATTTTAAAAATTTCTTCCTAGACTTAAATGGTAACAACTTTTATTCTTGTTGAACATGTTTCCTAGAGTTAGGAATAAAGAAAATAGTTTACAAAGGTTTTGATTAACAGATGTAAATCTCATTTAAATTTTATTCAGGGCTATAAGACATGCCAAAATCAAGAAAAGATTTATTGACATTTACAAAATCCTTCGGCTATATTTATGCTATCATGATATGAGGTCAGTATTATTTGTTGTGCACAGATTTTCTGTCCCTGTTGTGACTCTGATTAGCCTCTCTATGTAGAAGACAGTCCTTTCTAGAATCTTAAGTCGAAAGTATATTACTGTTCACATAACTTTAATCTTTAATTATAAATTAAACCTTATTTCTTTCTTTTCTGTGCTTCCATCACAGAAGTAGAGCTTCACAGAGAAAGTCAGATGCCTATATTGTAATCCCATATTCTATAATTACTAGCAATGTGACCTTGAGCAAGTTACTTCAATTCTCTGTACTTCTCATTCCTTATCTAAACAGTACAGATAATAATAGCACCTTCCTCCCTGGGTGTTGAGAGAAGTAAATGAGTTAATATGCATACAATTTTGAGAACAGTATTTGAAACATAGTATGAACTCAATAAATGTCCATTATTATTAGAGTTGTATTTATAGCCAACATCTGTACCATATTTGCAAGAGCAGCTACATAATCTGTGGAGTCTGGTGCAAAATTAAAATGGAAGTCCCCTGTCTAAAAATTATTAAAAATTCCAAGATTATGGCAGGAGAGTATTAGACCAAGCTCTGCTGAGCCTAGGGCCTTGTGCAACTGCACAGGTCATATGCCCATGACACCAGCTCTACATGTTCGATTACATTTTGCGACAGCAGGAACTGTGTCCTATTCATCTGTTTTTACCCCCAGTGGTGTATCAGGGTCTCAGAAGAAAAGAGACAGTATGTACAAACTGAGTCATCTGAGGAGAGTTTAACTAATGTTATAATGGTCATGGTGTTGTGGTTATAGATTTTCAGCAAAACAGAGATAAGGCAGTACCCTGGGACAGTGGGGGAACCTTCACTACTCTTGGGCAGGGGTAGAAACAGTTACCAGAAAGTCCAGAGGAGAGCTGTGTGGGGAAGGTGTCCTGATAGGAACTGTATGGCTTTTGGAAGAGAGGAGCAGTCAACCCCTAGATACTCAGCAGGGAAGGAGACCAGGGGATAAATACCCAGACCATGTTGTTCTGCTGTGTTTCTCATTTCCTTACTGAAAGCCAGAGGGCCACGGAGCCCATTGGTGCAGCTCCTGGAGGTCAGCCTGTTGGTGTAGAGAACAGAGTGAGATGGAGAGTGGATCTTGAGGCACGTATTGGAATTATTTGGCACATATGGATAAATGAATAATTGGGTGCTTAGCCAACAAGAGTTCTAGAATCACCTCAATTTCAGTGCAATTATTGATATATATGTTGGCCTTTGTCTTAGTTAACTTACTATAAGATTCAAGAGAGAATCATGATTTAATGTGAGAGATAATTACTTCAGGAGGTGGAGAAGTAAAGGGATAAAAACTAGCATGGCATGCTGAAAAATATCCTTACATTATATACGAGTCAGTCATTTCAGCTGATATATTAAAACTGTTGTAGAGAAAACTGAAATTAAAAACAACAGAAACACAAAAAACAAAACCATCCCAAACAGGGAGAGGTAGCACTTTTAGATCCCAATATGAACAGGCAGCTAAAATTGCCAATCAAAAAATTCAGAATGGAAAGTACTAGAATATATTTCAATATGTAGAGCAAATATGAAGAGCAATATATATTTTAAATCTTTAGGCCTATTTATTCTCAATCCTATGTCATACCTCCTAAAATGACCCATAACTGTGTTAAAGCTTTTTGAATTCTGACTGGAATCATATGATATTCTCACATGTAGCATTCACATTCCACAGTTAATGTTGCAGGCAAAAATAATGTTAGGATGAGGTAAATTGGGATTATTGCCTTTCTTCTTCACTACCTTTACTCTCCCCTAGCAGAGTTCTTGTGACTCAGGAAGGCAAAATTTAGTGGAGGAGCAGGTATGTTAGCTATTTAGTTCTCATAAATAACCAACCACTACGCCTTGAGGCGAGAGCCATCTTTCTGCCCTCTAATCAGAGAACCATTGAATAGAACACTCCTTTCCAGTATAGTCAATGTTCCCCTTCAAAGCTGCTAAGGATGGCAATTTTACTTCTATAGTTATTAAAAGCAGAAGAACAGAGGGTTCAACTTGGAAATTGTGCAGGCTTCTCTGCAAATAACCTTGATGCAGGCACGGGAGACTTATCCAGTGGGGAAGAAGTGAAGGTCGTCAATTAAAGGCTTTATGGTTAATGTTTTGTAGCTGTATTCTTTGTTCTGACAGAGGAGGGATCACTTGGGTCTCCCTTAAGTATCTCAGTAGGGTTTAGGTGTATGGGCTTTGGAGTCAGACTGGTTGGAATACCAGCTTTGAATTTAACAGCTGTATATTCTTGAGCAAATCATTTCACTTCATTTGAATTGTTTCCTCATCTGAAAAGTGGAGATCATGATATGGAATGGTAGTTAGGATTTAAGATAGTAAGGTTTTAGGCCTTTAAGCCTACATGAGATAAGTACTCAATTAATGATCCCTACTGCTACAACAACTACTTCTACTGTGATGGCATATATGGAGTTTTAATGTTACAAGAGATCTACGTTCAGTCCACTAGATTTTGTCAAATAAATAATCTACTGAAATTCTGAAACATTACACACATAAATTTTCCTCTATCCAAAAGAAAATGAACCCTTGAATTTCATTGACTCTGTCTTCAAGTTGGGCTGTTTATGGACTTTGTCCCCCCATTAGAGTGTCCTGGAAAATGTCACTGCATGACAGAGCCTTCAGGAGACTGATTGTAGTGCTCCCCTTTGAGTACCCAAAGGCAACATTTTCTGTGATGAGCTGCTGAAAGGTGTTTTTCATGTTACCTTTGGTGAGATTCCTAGAACTATTCCATGGTTTTACTTTAGTTGCAGATATTACCTGTTCTATTTTCTTGCTTTTTATGGAGGAGGGGAAACTGATTGCAAGCCAAAGTAATTAGAATATATTTCGTTTTAAGGATGTGGGCACTCTCTAACAGATCCTTTGAAAGAAGGGAAAAAAAATTGAAGAATATTTAATGCTTATTTTCATAAGTTAACATGTTTTCTGCATTTTAATTTTTAAAAAGTTGATTCATGATGAAAAGTTAGGCAAATAAACGCCTGAACTCTAAGTAGGAAAGCTACTCTGTTCAAATAATCGTTCAATCCTGGAGTTTTTAGTATTAACTCAAATCAAGTGTATAACTCATATCATGTTTGGATTATGCTTTCTAATTTGTAGCTATTCTCTTTACTATTTGTGTCATTATTACAATTCTGTTTCTATTTAATACCATTCAGCCTTAAGTGTTATGAGTTTCCTAGACTATTTGTTTGGGCTGATTTTTTTTTTTTTTTTTTCAGATGGTTGCTAGATCTTTTTGTTAATTTTCTTGGTTTGTTACAATATGGTAACTGTTACAATATTTGAAGTAGGATGGGAATTTATGGGTTTGATCCCAATAGCCACAGGAATTATGGACATCTGTTCATAGCATCCACATTGTAAAGCCATCAAAATGATTTTTGATATTTTGCAATGTATTGAGTAGGAAAATATGGATTTATTTATTCTTTTATTGTTATTTGATAAGATGCTGAAAGAGCTGAAGATTAAGATGAACATTGGTATATTTTTAATTGTGATGAGTAAAATTCTTAAAATAAAATATGGATTCCAAGTACATATATTGATATATTCAAATCAACATTTAAGATTTTTCTCATCCACACTAACATGTCAGGAACAGTTATCATTCTACAGTTGTTTATGTTGAGAAAGAATTTTGTCAGAATTAAGTGAGCCATTTATTATTTTTTGTATGGCACATTTAAAGTACACGACATTGTCAGATTATGAAATAGTTGTAGTCATAGTAATTAAAACAATAATAATGATAAATGTAATTCCTGTGCTAGAAACTGGACTAAGTGATTTGTTTGCATTATTTCAACTAACCTACAACTTAATTCTACAGGTAAATACTTTTCTGTTCCCATTTTATTGATGCAAAAATTGAGGGTTGTCAGACGGTAAATAACTTACAAAAATCATTAGATAGTAAATGGCAAATCATTACTGGAACCATGATCTCTCTGTCTGCAAATTTTATGTCCTTTGTCATTACTCTTTAGCTTGGTAACTCCCTATTGAAAAAAAAAAAAGATACAACCTACTACTACTACTAACACTACTGATTTATTCTTTGAAAAATTATCTTTATGCGCAATTTGTAGTTTCACCTATATTATTGCAGTATGTAGTACTCAAGGAAGTAGAAATGTTCCCATGACATACATCTATGGAAACTGGAGGTGAAAGGTCATTCATTCAGTCATTTAACAAATATAAGCTGATTATCTACTGTTGAGTCAGGGATTGTGCGAAAGACTGGGCTTGTTTTACTGCCAAGATCACAGGGCAAAGGATCCCAGGTGTAGGCTCAGAATACTTGAATCTTGTACCAGAATTTTTTTGCTTAATGTCACATACTTTAAACAAATCACACCAAAAATCTAGTACCAGGTAAAATTAAAAACACTAACAAACATTACCTGAAAGAATGTATCCCTTTGTTATTCAGATAACTGAGTTGAATTAATCTACTGCCCATAAATATTTTTCAAACTTCAATCCCTTTAAAGAAAAAAAAAAAAAAAAGTCAATTATGAGTACATGGAACCTATGGAAGCCTTTTAGTTCAAAACACAGGTTCAAAGGTAGAACCAAACTGCAGCTAATTTTAGGGGCTTTGTCAGAAACCCGCTTGTGTAGTATAGGGAGAACCTACTAACATGAAAGCTCCAGTGATTTAAAAAAAATCTAAAAAAAAAAAAAATTACATTTTCTATTAGATGTTAATTGTGTATTCGAGCGTATAAGTGCAGCTCAAACACTTATTACTTATTTGTGTTGTACTCAGGAAATAAGGGTAAAAGAGCATAGAATTTTTCAAAATTAAGTTGTTTAATCTATCTAAATCTTGACCTCAGCTGACCTCACTTCTTTGATTGTGTTTGATAAAGCTTTTCACCTATATTCTAATGCTAATAAGATTGTGTTGAGTGTCTACTTTGTTACTGTATACACTGAACATAATGTAGTTTCAGGTTATAATAAAAGTCTATGGAGATACAACTTGAGAAATAAAAGAGGATTCCCAGTATTGGTATAAGGACCTCTTTGATACATTTTCTTGACTCCACTCAGGATATCGGACATTGGGCAATGATTATAACTTCAAATTGATTGTTGAGAAAAATCAACCAATATTCTATGACTGCTTTAGTCTTTACCAATGGTTTACTATGATTGTGAAGTGCAAATTACAGAAAAATGTTGGTGTAAGTTAGCTGGAATACCATCACAGTTGTTGGTGCTTGCCTATCAATTCACACCAACAAAACACCAGAACATCAAAGTGAAATAATAAGCATGCTAAGCCCTGAGAAACTCTTGAATAAGAAAGTGACATACATAGACCATTTCCACCTAAGTGTACCCGATTTCCTCACATGAGTCTTTAAGAAACTCTCCTGGAAATTCAGCCTCCTACTTACTGACAATGAAAAGTTAAGCTGGAGCAGTTGTATATGCACAACTATAAGACTTTATCAACGGTCTTTTTGGTGTTAAAAGGTGTACTCTCTTGTGATCCTGACACGTAAGTATCAGACTTTATTGCTTAAATGTGAAATTAAATGTTTGATGCTTACATTTTATACCTGATGAATTACTATCTCAAGAAATAAAAATAACTATTAATAACAAAAAAAGGTGGAAGGAAAACTCGATATGTAATAATTTCTGTTCTACTGAATATTTACTGTCTTCCACAGCTAGTATGTGTTCAATACTTATAAAGTGCAAAACAGCATGTAGATAGCATTTCAAGTGCTAACTTCTTTAATTCTCAGAAAGTGATCATATTTTATAAATGAGACCATGAGACATTAGGCTATTGGTCCAAAGTTCTGCATCTAGAAGGAAATGGATTCAGAGTTCAAGCTATTTACTGCTATGCTGTGTTGCCATTGCGAATGCTATTGGAAAGCCTATTGTTGTTGAGGCTTTGCTTGAGCTCTTTGTAAGTTCTATATATTTTTTGACATATCACATATTGAATTGGGAATATTTTCACCTCATTAGTAATGGACATAAAAATGTCGTAAAATGACATGAAAATATTTTAGGGAAAAGTCTTTGATGAGTTTACTGAGAGTCTTCTCCCTGGAGCTCAACTCTTACAGGCCTTTGATAGAAAAGTTGTGTTGTTGTGACCTTCCGAATACTCACAAGGTAGAGAGAGAGAAGAAGTTTGCAGACACCAAGGGTAGTGACCTTTGTGCCTTGCAACCTAACTGGTCAGTAACCAGGTGATCTGTGTTGTTGATTCCCAGACAGACTTGGCAAGAACAACAGTAACATTTAGCAAACAAGTAGGAAAGTGGAAAAATTTCAAAGTTGGAAACAGTAATAGGCCTCAAAAATAGCGGTTGGAGATTGGAATAAAGTAATAGTGAGTTCATTTAAATACTGGAAGATTTCCAACCTGCTGGCCAGTATAGAAGGCCACACAAGCAGGGTGCCCTACAGCTATATATAAGTGCCTTGATTCAGATTTTCTAACTTAACCCTGCATTGGCCGGTGAATCTCATGAGAAACTTGCTAAAGTGGGAATCTGAGGTACAGGACCACCTATAGTCTATAACTCAGGAACCTCCTGCTGACTCAGATAGAAACAGGCAGATGGCCTCTGTTTCACCGTGCTAGTTATGGTTGAATCCTCCTGTGTTCTATGTAACATCGAATGTTCCACGTTTAATATACATCTCTTGCTTTGCAGCAGTTACAGCCCTAATTTCTTGAATGTGTAAAATGAGTTCCTTTCACATAGCTAATTCATTGCCCCTGTGCCACACAAAAGCTAAATATATTATTTCTGTTCTTTATGTATATTATAAATTGAAGGCTAAGGACTTGGGTTCATTACTTTTTTCTTTAAAAGAAAATATTTCTGGAACTACATTTCTCAAAGCAAAATGCTAAAGTACATGAGGACAATTAAATACAGCCACCCTCAGCCCTCAATATCAAGCAGGGGAAGCCAAAATAGATATTGTGAAAAGCAGGTATCATTGTTAATAACCGACACCTGAGAAATAATCTTTGCTTTGAGAAGCAAGCCAAGAAGTAGGGGAGAGTAAAAATGAACATTTAGGATGTCTCCTGCTGCTTTTTAAAAATCCTATTTTCTTTCTCTCTCTCTCTTCTTCCTTTTACCTGGCCACTGCTATCCAATATACTTACAGCCCAACAGTAATATAAGGAGAAGTGAAAAGGATCTCTGTCACTGGTTTCTAATTAGTTAGTCTGAGACATACTTAGGAAGTCAGATGATAAAATTATAGTTTATGAGTAGGTCAAACATTTCACTTTGTTTTAATTAAACTAATGTCATTGACATATGATAACTGAAGCATGTGCTTAATCATACTTATTCAAATCTCTTGGGTGCTTTAAATCATTTTCTCCTTTTAATCAGAATTCTTTGTTAGCATCTCCTAAAGTGTATTTCATTGAAAATATTTCTCTTTTTTAGAAGTGTTATCTAAAATTTTGTAGTCAAATAAATGTGAACTATGTGGAGAGACAATAATTAGATAGGTTTATGTATTTTCTGGGCAGGACTCCTCAGTGTGTTTATTATGCTAATGACATTGTGAATCTCTGCGAGGAGGATATGGGTTGTAGTATTTCACATACACATTGGAGTCTGGAACTCTCCTAACAAGGCAACATATGTGCCTAGTGTTACAGAAAACTTACTCTATGAAACACTCCTTTATGCAGAAACACTATTTTATAAAAGCCCTTTTGGAAATATGGCAAGTAGAGCATTACGATAATGGAATTTGTTGATACTGTGGTCACTTTATACCCAAATTTAAAAAGCAGAAAAAGTTATAATTCCTTTATGTAGAGCCAATCATTGTCGATATTTCTATATGTTTCCTTCCATACTTTATAAACATATCTATTTTTGTATACTTGAGCAATGCTTATACAAGATTTTATTCTTGATATTATTCTGGATTATTCTTGATCCTTATTTTATTTTTGATTTTTTTTAGTATATGGCTTTCTCATTTGTTCATTTACTGTTTATGAGCATATTTTTAATGACTGAGCAGTCAATCACCTAACCAATTCATCGTTACTTGCATAAATATTCTTTTATTGTTGGGCATGCATTTTTTTTTTTTTTAGTTTTTACCATTGTATATTCTGTTGTAATGGATATCTTTATACTATGTGTTTGAAAACATTTCTGATTATTTTTGGCCATTCCTTAGAATTTGTTCTTAGAAAATGAAATATTAAAATAAAATGCATGATTATTTTTAAGCTTCCTGAAAAATGTTACTAAATTGCTTTTCAGTAATTTTTTTTCAATTTCTATTTGCGCCAGCAGCAAATGCTAGTGCTATTTTACCAGACCGAAACTTGAATTAAGTATGATTTATTTATATTCTCAAAAATCTAAAACATGTCTTTTTTTATTTGTATTTCTTATGAGATTGATTTGCCATTTGTATTTTCTTTTTGGGAAGTTCTATGTTGATATTTTTGCTCAATTGTCTATTTATCTTATTTTATTGTTGTCTATACTTCCTCCTTTAACCAGGTATGTAATAATTATTCACTTATTTTCCTTTTTTTACTTTGATTTCCTACTTTCCATACAATTTGTTATTTATACCTAATGGTCATGTGGAGACACTTCCAGGTATTTAAGGACTTGGAAAATGTACCATCCACATTCCATTTAAGAAATAATTCCTCAAAGGGGTACTATAGATGACTGCCAGAATAAAAATAAAGACTAATGAGGAATTCATAAGTATTCAAGGAGCCAGAGTTTGAAAATTAAAATCAGGGCCGGCCCCGTGGCTCACTCGGGAGAGTGCGGCGCTGGCAGCGCGGCAGCGCTCCCACCGCGGGTTCGGAAGGATGGCCGCTGCACTCACTGGCTGAGCACGGTGCTGGGCGACACCAAGCCAAGGGTTGTGATCCCCTTACCAGTCACAAAAAAGAAAAAAAAAAAAAGAAAAGAAAATTAAAATCAGCTGAACAATAGATTTGGTCTAAATAACCTTATGTTCAAATGACCTTCTGCAATTTAATTATAAAATACCTAGACATGTATGACCAAAGAATAATTGGGATGGCAGAAATGTAATACCTCATTGATTAGACTATTTAAAGGTGGCATTTTTGGATAGGAGGGAGGAAATACTAAACAAATGTACACATTTTTAAATTGAATAGCAATTGTACACATTTACCCACAAATTGCATATTTTCTAGTTTACGGCCAAGTTTGATTTTTCAGTCAAAGACTTTTTCACAGAATCCCAAGATGTTTTGGAATCACTTTTTTGCCATCAGCAGTCATTTAAATAATCACAGTGATGTAGGATATTCACAATTCACTTTCATCACTTTGACCTCATGAGCACCTTCTAGGTTGATAGTTATTTCTTCTGAGGGTTGTGGAAGAGTGCCAGGGTGTGGCTGCAGTTTTGTTTAGGCTAAACCTGGTCTCTAAATGAGGGGTTTTTATCACACATGTTCATCATCTTATCACACTCTCTAGGCTTTGAAAAATTTTCAATCATACATAACTTTTTGATTTTAAATACCATACCGTACTGTAGTTTTGAAGAAGACATGTAAGCAATAATAGAAATTCAAGTTGAAGTGAAATATTGTACTAACTGCAAAAATAACTCAACTGAAGTGACAATCAATGGAGAACATAAATTCTGAATCAAAGAATAAGGTATATCAGTACTACAAAAGCAGAAGAAAGCAGGGGTCACAATTTTATATTAGCAAGTCTAGGATTCAAAAGAAAATGAATGACATGGAACAGAATAAGTCGCTGTGATCATGAACTATATAAAACTTTAAAAAGCGTCAGTGTTACCAAATCTTTATATGGAAAGTAATAAATCAAAATACATAAGACAAAAATTGTTACAAGTGTTAGTAAAAGTTTGAAGAAGTAGAATTGTAGTATTAAATCTTACTATGTGATTAAAACTTCATAATAGAGCACACACACACATAAATGTAATGATGTACTTGAATAATACAATTAATAAAGTTAAATTAATGGATATACATCAAGAATCTCACTTTGAAATATATTGACATGTAGAGACATTTTTTGAGAGGAATGTTTACGTAAATCACTAATCAAGTGATAAATAAATTTTAAAATATTATAAAAACATGGATAGTCAATAAGAACATAAAAATATTTTCACCATCGTCAATCATTAGAGAAATGCTAATTAAAACTACAATAAGATATCACTACATATTATAAAAATGGCTAAAATAGAAAAAGAAAAAAACACTAAACTCAGAATAACAAGTGTGGCAAAGATAAATAGCAACTGGAACTCTTATTAATTTCTGGTAGGAATGCGAAATAACAGTTACTTAGAAAAAAATCTTGAAAGTTTTATAGAGTACTAACACTTGTTATTGTAACCCAGAAATCTCACATCTTGGTATTTCCCATAGAGAAATGAAACTTTAAGTTTATGTGAAAACCTACACATGAATGTTCATAGCAACTGTATTCAAAATTCTCCCAAATTAGAAACAACTTAAGTATCTTTCAGTGGCTGAATAGTTAAATAATGGTAAATCAATGGAATTCTCAATGTTAAAAAAGAGGGAACTATTGATACACACAAAAGCATACTTAAACCTACAAAACATCTTGCTGAGTGAAAATTACCAGACCCCAAAGGCTACAATATCGCATGATTTCATTTATATGAAGTTCTAGGACAAGCAAAACTTTAGGGATGGGAACAGATTGGTGTTTGCCAGGGAATAAAGGTGAGGTCAGAGACTGGCTACAAAGGAGCTTGCAGGCCAACGATGGAAGTATTCTATGTCTTGATTGTGGTGGGTGTCACACAATTCTTTCTTTGTCAAAAGCCATAGTACTAATGGTAGATTTTATTTGTAAAAGCAAATTACAAAAAGGCACATATTTACACACAATATTAATAATTAAGTATTCATAAAGCATAAAATATTTAAAAATAAATCTCAGCTAAATTAAAAGAGAAAATGAAATGTTTAAGAAAAAAAGATTTAGAAAATGCCATATATGAAAATTTATCAAAACATAAGAATGGTTACCAAAGGTATATTCTATGATAAATCAATGCTTTTAGGGCTTTTGTACAAAAAAGAAAAAAATGGAAATGAACATAGATTATTAGTAAATTAAGCATTTGATTCAATATACCCTGTTAAATCCCGAAAGGATGATATACAGAAATAAAAACAAAATTTATCAAATTAGAAAACAGAAACTATAGAATTAACTCCTCTAAGAGCTGTTAATTTAGAAGACCAAGTTTAACCAACAAACTTCTGGCAAATATAATAAAAATAGAAAGAAAACAAATAAGTAAAAAAAATAAACGATGTATAATCATAAATATTGACATTAATACATATATATTACTGTATTAACTTTATGCTATAAATTGAAAATCTTAATAAAATGGTTCAGGTATGAGAAACATGAATAGGTAAACAATATTGGTAATTACTGATAATTTGATCAAAAAAATTCTTTTCAAAGGCAATTTGGACTGTTGTCATTTTGGGGGAGAGTGAGAAAAATAAGAAACAGGAAATTAAATGCTAAATAAACTGGTTCAGAATTTTTTAAAAAAGCAAAAAGTTACACAGTAATTTTTAACAAATTAGTATAATTTGCATGGGAAATATGAAAAGACTTTTTTTTGCATGACAGAAATCTTAATTAAAATTATTTGCAAATGAAAATCAAGAAGAGTACCTTGGCAAAATCTTAATGAAAATACTTGCAAATAGAAATTGAGTACTTTAAAAAAGTTGTCTATCTTTATTAATTGAGTTTGATCCTGGAGATGAAAAGATAATTTAATTTTAAGAAATCTGTCAATTCAATAAAGCATATAAGATAAATTGAGAAAAATGACAATCTTAATTGATGGCATATCTAGAATATTTGACACTCAGAGCAGATTATTTTAACACCTTGCTCCTCTTTGTGACAAAATTATTTTCAACAATAGTCACGAAATGATTCTAGTAAAATAAGACCAGAAAGAAAATACAGTAAAATTTTTTTATTGAATGTTATATATACACATCTGTATATACACATATATATGTACAAGGTTACCTCAAAAAGTTCATGGAAAAATATAATTAAAAGGTAATATAAATCTTTTCATGATTTTTTCATGTATAAATGGCAGTAAAATGATAAAGAATTTAAAATTACAGCATAAAAAAGACATTGGTTTAACACTTAAATTACAATAATATATTTTTTGGAATAAAAAAGTTGACCAATAACATTGGTCAAATATATAAGAAATAATAACATTACAGTTTCTATTTCCAAGGCTTCTGCAAATGTCAGTGACTTTATCAAAAACAATCTTTATATATTTGTGTTTAATGTTAGGGTAGCCAGATTTGCCCATCTGTTTTCACTCCTACTTGATCAAAGAATAATTTTTGTAAATTTTGTGCACACACAGCAGATATACAAATAGTTAGGAAAAGTCTCAAACATAAAAATAAATTTGTCAGAGGGGCTGACTACTCAGCTCAGTTGGTTAGAGAGCAGTCTTATAACAGCAATGTCACGGGTTCAGATCCCCAGTACTGGCCAGCTGCCAAAAGAAAAAAAAATTTACTAGAGATTGATAAAAATCCCATTTCACCATCAATTCCAGAAATTGCCATATAGTCTGTCTTTGTTTCTTTGGATTGCTTCTAGTGGCTTCCAAAAGTTTTCACATTTTAAAATTTTCTGCTAAAATCTCCTCATGAAAAAATTAATAATAAAATTCTATTATATCTGGTAAAAACTTTTGAAGTTCACAATGATTTAGAATTGTCCGATCTTAGAGAACTATTTGTGTCTCCAAGTCACGTGGTACTACATATTCCTGTGTTTAAACAGTAGATTCGATATAAACAATGATAGCATAATGATTGTAAAGAAAAAAAATATAGCACTTAAATTCTTACTTACCCCACATGTATTGGGTTTAGTTGTATAACAAGCAGTTCTCCACATTAACCTTTATAGAACACAATGGTTATTAAAAGGATAAATAATAAAAATGTGCTAATTGGAAGCTTACATATGTATTATAAAAATACAGCAGTTACAAAAGGAATTTTTTGAGCTTCAATCAACACAAAATTTTTCTGGGAGGAGAAATTTATCACTGACACTGTTTAGAATTGCTGAGACATCATGATAATAAAAAGCAGAATGTCTTATAGTTGGTTTTATTATTGTTTTTAAATACTCTCCACAAGATGAATATCTTTCTTTCCTGGACCCAGTGTGGCTTGCTCTAATTGCTTACCATTGGTGCAACAATGATCTTCATAGAAAATTAATGGCTTACAATAAAATTCAACTCCAGTTCCTATTAAAGGGGGGGGGGTGTAGGGTGGAGAGAGAGAACTAGGAATAGAAAGATATTTTATTCATATGCTACATTATTGGTGCAACAATGATCTTCATAGAAAATTAATGGCTTACAATAAAATTCAACTCCAGTTCCTATTAAAGGGGGTGGGGGGTGTAGGGTGGAGAGAGAGAACTAGGAATAGAAAGATATTTTATTCATATGCTACATCATACATATCACAAATTAACAGCAAATATTTTAAGAATAAAAACATGTCAAATAAAATAGGAAAAAAAAAGCAAAATAAATAACAAAATCAGGACAGCAGAAACAAACAAGTGTGCTGGTTATCACTATTGATAATTAACATAGGTCTAGAAGTTTTAAAAATGCTACGTTTTAACTGTGCCCAGTTAATAATATTGCTTTCTTTAGAAATCACCTGGAAAGCTACTTAAATAAATTGGCATGAGTAAATAATCATAGATAAAAATGAAAATAAAGGCACTATACATTTATTCAATATAAACAGTGCCCAGTTAGAGACTGTGATGACAAAAAGTTGCATTTCAATGACATAGAAATAAAAGCGAACACCGGCATAATAGTGTAAAAAGTTTAATTGGAACCCTTAACAAGAATGTATAGGCTTTTATGACTGAAATTTCATAGAAATAAAAAAGGTATAAATAAATTCAGAGACAAATCATTTCCTGAATGAGAAAAGAGATGTAAAACATTGTTTTTCTAAATGCATATAGGTTTACTATCAATTTAACTAAAACTCCTAACTGGGTCTTTTTTCGATCTTGGAAAAAAATATACAAAAATTAGTCTTAAAATGGAAATAAGCTAAGAACCAGTGGAACGGAGTGTTTAGTAAGATTCCTACCAAATCTTAATGCAAAGCCCTACCAAGTTCTATAACACCTTATAATGCTGTAATAGTGGAAGCAGTATAGTATTTAGGTATAACAGGATACATATCCATGAAACAGAATAGCCAAGAAAGAAACCCTACCATATATAATAATTTAATACGTGATAAATGCATACTTACAAATCAAAGGGGAATTAAGAGAATTAAGAGTTTAGTTAATTTAATAGTTTTTTTTTTTTTTTTTTTTTTTTTTAAAAAAAAAAAAAAATTTGACAACCCACAGTTAGTTACAGTGCAGCACTGGAACATAGCTCTCCCAATAAATGACAGATGAGGTGATGAATTTGTAAATATATGGATTTTATTTTATTTATTTATTTTTTGTCCTTTTTGAGACCGGCTGTACCGCGCTCAGCCAGTGAGCGCATGGGCCATCCCTATATAGGATCCAAACCCGCGGTGGGAGCTCTGCTGCACTCCCAGTGCCGCATTCTCCTGAGGTCACGGGCTCGGCCCATAATTTAATAGTTTTTCTAAAGCACTCTTGGGGAAAGAAGTTCTACTGTTAATGGAAATGGAAAGAGTTTCAGAAAAAAGATAGCTAGATTTAACTACATCACAAATGAACAATTTCTCTATCTAAGAGATGGGAAATAGAATTAGAAGAGCAACAACTAATTAGGTAAAACATATTTGGAGTAAATATGAAATATAAATGTCACTGACTGAATATACAAACAGCTTATACAAATTAACAAAAGTTTTAAAACTCTAGTAGATAAAAGAGCAGAGAATATAAGAGATACATGGATCAAAACACTGTTAAAAAATATATAACTACTTATGCATATGTTTTGAAAATTTATCACAAAATGCCTTTATATTTTGTTAGTATTTTCCACGTGGTATATATATAGTATATGTTCTTATCATCGTAAATAAATTGTTAAAACACCTACACCAAAATTTTATTTTCTGTATTTTATAAATTCCAGAGAGTTCCCTCTTGCTTTCCTTCCTTCTTTTATTTTTCTTTTTCATTGAGCACCTATTATTTTCAAAGCAAGTTTTCATATCATATGATTCCTGAATTGCATTGATTGAGGGTAGACAGACATATAAACAGAAAAATATTTTATAATTTTTTTTTTTACTAAGAAATGCTTGGCACATAAGAAAAGTTTACCTTTTTTATTTTTTGGTAATTTGAGGCATGAACATTTGGGTTAATACCATTTTGTTATGAATATACTGGGAAATTAATATAATCTTCAGTTCTTTTGTAGAGTCATACACTCAAGATATCTTTGCAATGAAGTACTCATATGCTTAAAACTTGATTTAGCCTAGACTTACACAAAAGGAGAATTTTTGTACTTTTTAAAGCGGTTTCTAATGATTTACTAGAGGAAACAGATTTTTTTTCTTATCAGATGCTTCCTATGATATCTAATCAGTGTATTAACACTGTAGCCATGACTAGTGTTCTTTAGCAAATACTTTTGTGATACTTAATCATCTTAAGCTGAAATTTATTTTTACCAAAATTATACATGCACTTGTTTTAAATTATGACATGAAGTCTTGTTGAGGAAAATAGAAGTCCTCTCCATTTTCCAAACTCAGAGATTCCTTTGAAGTCCAGTGGCTTCTGCTGCCATATCTCTCTCCAGAAATATTCCAATACTATTCCCTGGGGTTGAGAGCCAGCTTTCTATATCTCTTCCAGAGGTACTACCACCTATTTCTATAAAAGGACTGGCTCCAGACCCCTCCCTAGTCTTCTTCTGTCTTACTGTTCCTGCCTATCTCCCTCAAAAACATTAGCCTCTCTCCCTTCTCCTCTGACATACTTAGTATAATCCCCTCGATGATGTTAAGTTATAAACCAAAAAAAGCCAGGGCAGGAGGTTGTCTCCAGCAACCTCTGTTTTCTGTCACAAAACGCCATCATCCCCTGAAAGAAAAAGTAGCACAAAGACTTGCCCAGCTGCTAAGAATGAGAAAAGGAAAATCAAAAGAAAGAAATAATAAATAACTTTCCTTTTCCTTATTCTTATTTGTATTCCTTCTTATACAAAAGAAGTAAACAAAACACAACACTAACATTTCATGGCACTATGATCTGTGCTCTAAGGAATATAAAAGAGGATGGGACACAAAACCTCTTTTAGGAAGTTCAGAGTCTGTTAGAAAAATTAAAATGATAACTTTGGTAATAACTACCATTTACCACTTATCAGCCGTACAATCCACAAAATGCTGGATGCTGTACATACATTTTATCATTTAAATCATTCTGCACCTTGTAAGGTAAGTCTTGCTTATTATTCCCCATTTGCAGATGAAGAACTTGAGACTTAGGCCCACATTTACACAGCTAATGAGTTAAGAAGATAGGGTTGAAAACTATTCTCCTACCCACTATGCCAAACAGCATCTAGAAGTACATTTAGTAGATGCTAGATAAATATTTGATGAAATAATTTACGATCACAAACACATAGCTTATGAGGTATGGCAGTGCCACTGTCAAATAAGCATTATTGTGAGTGCTTTGTTGGAAGAGGGCATGATCACTGTGAGTAGGGGGAGGGGTGGTGGCAAACATGTGCACAAAATAAGGCTTACACTGGGCAGAATTTCGGACAGTGGAGCTGTGTGGGATAGAGCCATGGCTCAGGTAGTGGTGTGGATATAGGTTATGTATGCGTAATTAGGGTCCAGCATCCCCTAGTTAGGGGTCTGGGATAGATCCCTGGTAGAGATTTATCTACCTATCTTTTATCTACCGTCTACCTATCTATCTAAAAATCTAAAAATGCATATATATATATTTAAAACAATACATATAGGCTTTTCTATCAGGTAAAGATTGTTCACATTTATGTACTCCTTGTTTACCAGGCATGTTCCAAGCAATTTATATGTATCATCTCACTTAATCCTCAACAAAAAATTATTATATAAATACTACTATTAATCCCCATTTTACAGATGAGTAAAATGAAGTATAGAAAAGTTAAATAACTTGGTTAAGGCTGTACAGCTATTAGAACACTTGGGATTTAAATCCAAGTCATCCAAGAAAAGATGGTGTATTAGAGATAAAGTTGAAATTCTGCTCTAGGTCCAAACAGAAAGAGGAAGGAGTACAGCACTGACAGACCTTGGTAAGTACAGTGAGTGCAGAAGACTTCAAAATGTTGTTTGACTGTCAGTTCAGAGGTAGGAAGTTGACAGGTCCACCATAAAATGTACTGTTAGACTTTATTTATAGAGTGGATTATCAAGAGTAGGATGGAAATAGTCCTATTCTACTTGTTGATCAGAGAAATCTAGGATTTTTGTTCACTTCTGGTCCCCATGATTTAAGAGATGTCTAGAGAAATTTCAACAAGTTTATCGGAGGTGAATTCAGGGTGTGAGAACATGCTAAATCATTTCATTAGTTCAGGAGCACTTGAAGAAAATCTTTTAAAAGATTTTCACAGATAGATCACACATAGAATAAAACCCAAACTCCTTACTCTGTTCTAGAAGACCCTAGGTAACCTAGTTTAAGGCTAGCTCAGGTGCATTTTTCCTAACCATTCCTGCAGCTCTCTCAGCTCCAGGCTGCTCATCTTGTTTTTTCTCACACAAGACTAACCCTGTCCTTCCTCAGCGCCTTTCCACCTGCCCGTCACACTGCATAAATATTCTTTCTCAATATATGTTTATTGCTTACTCTCACCTTACAAAATCGCCACTTCCTCAGAGAGTTCTTCCTCAATCATTTTATCTAAAATAGCATTCTTATTACTCTCTATCCCCTTATCCTGATATGTGTGTATGCATGTATGTACATACATAAGAAGGCACTTATTACCACCTGACAGTATATAACTATTCATCAATTCTTAGCCATTGTTATTGTGATTTTCACCAGTAGAATATAAATTCCATAAGGGCAGGGACTGTGTCCGTTTTGTTCATTGCTGTAGCCCACATCCCCAGCAGTGTGGCCGGCATACAATAGGCTCACAATAAATATTTATGAAGGAATAAATGACTGACCATTTACCTTGGAGAAGGAAAAAATGCAGTAAGGCTAAATGTTATCCTCAAATATTTTAATTGCTTTTGCATGGAAGGGGGATTAGGCTTATCTGGAATAGGGCTCAATTACTGGTAATCACATTTGGGTTCAAAATGAGGCTGGAATTTTTAACAGTTCCAGTTGTCTGAAGATGAAGTGAACTGTTGCAGGTGGTGTTTGTTCCTCATTACCAAAGATATTCAAACAGCAACTGCCTAATTTCTTAGGTAAGATTTTAAGGGGATCACACTTGGACTAGAAGAACTTTGAGAGCTGATCTAACCCTCCTGTATTTTATGTCACTGAAAAGAAGAGAAAAATGACTCCTGTAGCATTCTTTGTCCCATTTGATGCTTGGCTCATAATTAGGATCATATTTTATGGCTGACAGAGATTAGAGATCACATAGAAAAAAAAAATTGAAAACTAGGAAACGATACTATCCCCTTGCAACAAAGCATACTGTGACCATCCACAGACCACAACATAATAGCCCAACTCCTCAGTCATTAATAAATATTTATTAAGCGCCACTATATGCCAAGCACTATTTTCAAACTTCATGTTACAGCAGCACATAACATAAACAAGGACTTTCTTCCCATTGTGATGCCATGCATCATCTGGTAGCTAGACTTACATATATGTGTATGAATGTATGTGTGTATATATTAAATATATTAAAAACAATAATATATTGAATTATGAGTAGTGTATCAATCAACTAAACTTTGGGTGCTAATACTAAATGAAAAAAGATTGGAAATAAAAAGTAGTGACTGGGATGCAGTGTTTTCTTTGTTTATAAATTTGCATTCTTTTGGCTGTTGAATGATTATACCAAAGTGACAGCAGTTGGTCAACCAGAAACTAGGAGTCAGCTGAATTTTTGCAGGATATTTATTCATACATTAGGGTGGTCTTCCAGGAAACAGAACAACAAACAGAACATTTTACAAGCAGTGTTATAGAAATATACACAAAGAAGCATTCTAGTTGAAAGTAGAAACTTTTGACCTCATGCAGAGAAGTCTAAATGTGACTTAGGCTACAGCAGCAGTTTTGACTAAGAAAGTAAATAGGAGTCTATAAAAAGTTGTTTTTAAAATAATGGCTTAAGAATCTAACTGCATATGCTAAAATTGGTTATTCTTCTACGGAAAATTAATTGGAATAAAATTAAAAGCATTATCACTAAGAATATTAATGATCTGTATGGAGTAAAAAGTTGTTTTTAAAATAATGGCTTAAGAATCTAACTGCATATGCTAAAATTGGTTATTCTTCTATGGAAAATTAATTGGAATAAAATTAAAAGCATTATCACTAAGAATATTAATGATCTGTATGGAAAAACTATAGGAGTGATGTGATTTGCCCTAAGAGTCCTCTTGGAAATTTTGGAGTGTTTTCATTTTCACATTATTGAGAAATATAACTGATGTTTTGTTTGCTAGACACTCTATAATAATGAACACTCCACACAATGAAGAGTTGACGGACTTATACACATTTCTAATCTCCTTCTGGACATTTCTTTAGGAGAAAAATCAAAACCTAGATTCTAAAACATTTAACATAAAATTACAAAATATTATTACATTTTTATGTACGTTGATTTTTCCGCTATATATACATCTTTTAAGTAAAAGAATGATTGTACTTTTTTTTTTGGTCAAAAATGAATAAGCAAGCACCATTTAAAATTTTTCGATAAATAATATGACTAATATCAGCCTACATTTAAGGCTGTTGCATTCGTTCTGATGTAAACTTCTGACTACTTCTACTGTTAGAATGAATCACTTTGTCATATTGATTTTTGCATTGATGTTTTTGAAAATATGAGGGTAAATGGGATACATTATCTAAGAATTTTATGGCAGGATAGAAAAGGACCCATATAAAAAATTTAGCATGAAAGTAAGTGCTGGGGCTACCTGGTTTGAGAATGACAGGAGGGGGTGATGTTTATCCAGGGTCAGCCAAGATGGTCAGTTGGTGTATTTTGGAATGCATTCACTTTGAATTCCAGTTCTATCACTTTCTAGCTGTGCAAACGTGCTCATGTTGGAAACATAATGCGTGCTCGATGAGGTAATAGAAGAGTGGGTATAAAGTCCTCTCATGTATCCATGAGGAATTGGTTCCAGGACCTCCTGTAGATACCAAAATCTGAGAATGCCCAAGTCCCTGACGTAAAGTGTTTGTGTATAACTTACACACATCCTCCCATATACTTTAAATCATCTCTAGAATACTTGTAATGCCTGATACAGTGAAAATGCTATTTAAATAGTTGGTAGACTGTATTGTTTAGGGAATAATGACAAGAAAAAA
>NW_007727275.1:115512-122150 GCF_000696425.1 Galeopterus variegatus | reverse complement strand
TAAAAAGTTGTTTTTAAAATAATGGCTTAAGAATCTAACTGCATATGCTAAAATTGGTTATTCTTCTATGGAAAATTAATTGGAATAAAATTAAAAGCATTATCACTAAGAATATTAATGATCTGTATGGAAAAACTATAGGAGTGATGTGATTTGCCCTAAGAGTCCTCTTGGAAATTTTGGAGTGTTTTCATTTTCACATTATTGAGAAATATAACTGATGTTTTGTTTGCTAGACACTCTATAATAATGAACACTCCACACAATGAAGAGTTGACGGACTTATACACATTTCTAATCTCCTTCTGGACATTTCTTTAGGAGAAAAATCAAAACCTAGATTCTAAAACATTTAACATAAAATTACAAAATATTATTACATTTTTATGTACGTTGATTTTTCCGCTATATATACATCTTTTAAGTAAAAGAATGATTGTACTTTTTTTTTTGGTCAAAAATGAATAAGCAAGCACCATTTAAAATTTTTCGATAAATAATATGACTAATATCAGCCTACATTTAAGGCTGTTGCATTCGTTCTGATGTAAACTTCTGACTACTTCTACTGTTAGAATGAATCACTTTGTCATATTGATTTTTGCATTGATGTTTTTGAAAATATGAGGGTAAATGGGATACATTATCTAAGAATTTTATGGCAGGATAGAAAAGGACCCATATAAAAAATTTAGCATGAAAGTAAGTGCTGGGGCTACCTGGTTTGAGAATGACAGGAGGGGGTGATGTTTATCCAGGGTCAGCCAAGATGGTCAGTTGGTGTATTTTGGAATGCATTCACTTTGAATTCCAGTTCTATCACTTTCTAGCTGTGCAAACGTGCTCATGTTGGAAACATAATGCGTGCTCGATGAGGTAATAGAAGAGTGGGTATAAAGTCCTCTCATGTATCCATGAGGAATTGGTTCCAGGACCTCCTGTAGATACCAAAATCTGAGAATGCCCAAGTCCCTGACGTAAAGTGTTTGTGTATAACTTACACACATCCTCCCATATACTTTAAATCATCTCTAGAATACTTGTAATGCCTGATACAGTGAAAATGCTATTTAAATAGTTGGTAGACTGTATTGTTTAGGGAATAATGACAAGAAAAAAGTCTGCACACGTTCAGTACAGATGCATTTTTTCCCCCAATATTTTTTATCCGTGGTTGGTTGAATCTATGGATGTGGAACCCGAGGGTACGGAGGGCCTATTGTGCAATGTTTGGGATAGATCTAGCTCATTATCAGCATTTGTTGGTTATTTCCTTTTCCCTGACTTACAGCAGTGATTCCATCTTAAAGCTACCTTTTAATTATAAATATTTACTTTCCTAAAATAAAAATCATTAAAAAATATAACCTACCTACACATAATTATAAAATATCAGCTAAGGCTTACATAAATAAAAATTTTTAAAAAGAGGAAGAATAAAGGGAACAATTTATTCTTAAAACTATATATTTAGATACATAAAAATGTGTGTTATTTCAATAGATGAAGCAATAAAAAAGTAAGATGTTTTTGAAACGATGAGGGTAAATGGGATACATTATCTAAGAATTTTATGGCAGGATAGAGAAGGACTCATACAAAAAATTTGCGCCTACCATGAATGAAGATATTTGAATGTAAGAAACATGATGTTAGAAGTCTTTCTATTCAAGAAATACACTGAAATTAAAGAGCAGACATTCAGGGAGATTTCAGCATATAAATCAGTGTGAGGATCAATAATATGAGACTGGGTCATTTGCACATGATAAGAGAAAGAGGAAAGCAATGCATGTGTGGATAAGAGCAATTTTAAATGAATAAGGGGTACATGACAAGAGAAATGATCTGCTACTGGGGAAGAAAATGAAAGACTATCATAGTTTCTCAAAGGTGTGAATAATGCTATTATGAGCCCTTCAGATTGCCATCTTTTCTAAGCTACTTTGGGTGACATTTCTCTCTAATAGTGTAGTGAGGACCATTCTGAACAACTACCATGTGTCTCCAGTAACAAATAATAAAATATTAATAACATGAAAATTATCAAATACTTGTATTTCCCTTTCTGTTTTATTTGCTATCAGCACATAGCATTTAAATCACACATTGACTAGAGTAGAGAGGAAGAAGTTGATAATAATTCAAGACAATGTCTTTTCTTGAACTTCCTTCTCCATGTTGAACTTTTGCCGAATTACTGATATTTTCATGCAAGTTCTTTTAAAAACTTTCCATTTTTATTAGGCACTAAAGAATAAACAAATTATATTTATGGGGATTTAGTCTGGTGGACCATTCAAAGGCTGTGTGGAGCCCAGGATATTTCCTCACCGTGATGGACCCTCGCGTTGCAAAACATCCCTTGCTTTTCCTGCTAAATTCCAAATCCCTGCCAATTTACAGACTCTCTCTAGTGAGACAGCATTGCTGTCTCTGAGATTTTCTGTGCCTTAGAAAGAGGGGTGTGGGTATGGGTAGGGTCGGGAAAGAAAAGGAACTGGATTTGGTGTCTTCCTTCCTGATTCCTTCTCCTATGAAAGAATGGTAATGAGGAGTTAAAAATAGTTGCCTAATGGTAAAATATATGTATTCCAAGAAGACTGGTATGGGAAATTTGATGAAATGAGTCTAGAGGGTTCAGAGCATAGCTTCTAAATCACTGAAGGACAGGAGCATCACAGCCTGTCTCCCTGTATAGAGGAAAACAATCCTGCTTCCCTGTGTTTCCCCGAGAGTCTTCTTGCAATGGTTTTATGGTAGTTCGACCTCATACTTTAATCATGGTGAGTATATTGGATATTTAAGTAACTTTAAAGTAACAGCACAATATTGCCATCCTCCATAGATAGTAACTAAAAACCATCTTAAAATAGTAAGAGACACTCATCTTCACAGTAAGTGAAGTGTTCCCTATTCACACAATCCACGGAAATCTGTCCACCTTCTGATTATATCACTACATCAAAACATCCAGATCGTAATTTTGTTTTAAGTATTGCTCCATAGACCCATTTTAGGTTTCAGGTAAATTTGCTTCAGCGTGATTTAGTTATTTGCAGATGTCAAGTAATTTGTATGGTAAAATCATATCTTAAAATAATTCATAAAGTTCCATGCTTATTTTTCATCATCTCAGCATATCTAATTTGTTGTGAAACTCAAATTTCTTGGCAAAAATATAAATCTTATTATAAATGTCTATTGAAGTAAGTATGACAGCCCTGTTTCTTATTATGCACATGTGCAGTGTAAAGATATTAGCCATAAAATTTGGCGAATACCCTCTAGGGGATTTCAAAGTTTAGTATGTTTCAAATAACTTACAAAATAGCATTTGTTTATGGTTTTTCACGTGTATAAGAAATAATAAATACAACTGACAGTCATGTACATGGTGAATTAAACTGAAGTTATATGATATATACAAGGTGTCATTTTTTTGTTTTTGAAATGAACTTAAAATGGATTAAATGTGTCAAAGTCAATATTTCAAAACATACATTTTTAGCTAAACATCTAAGTCTTTTAGGGAATATTTTGGTTGGTGTTAAACAGCATTATTACTTTTTTTCTAGATTTTTTTTGTTTGGTTTTTGGTAGCTGGCCAGTACAGGGATCAAACCCTGGGTCTTGGTGTTATCAGCACCATGCTCTAACTAACTGAGCTAACTGGCCAGCTTTATAGATACATATTATTTCTTAAATATTTCATTTTTATAATATCATGAATATTTTTCTGTAGAGTTTCAAAATTACGGCAAGAGCTAAACTGTACACATCAGATTTTAAAGGTCAAGAAAACAAATTTTTGAAAGATTAGGTAATTTACAAAATTTTTAATAAAAAGCATTGATATTCCACTTACTAAATTCACATTGAATTTTAACAATCTGCTGTGAGCTATTTTGGAGTCTCAAGTTTGGGAAACAGTGCAATCTGCTAATTTATAGAACTCATAAAATCACTGTCCAGGAAAAAGCCCGTTATGAAAAGGAAACTACTTCTAGTTTAAATGACATTAAAAATTAGTTCACATATATGCCTAATCTGTTGTAGCTATAAAATTATATAGCGTCATGATAGCATATATTCCCTATATTAATAGTTATTGTTTTTACTTAAAAAAAGCTTGATGTCTTTAGATTGGTGTTTTAGGAAAGAAAACCTGACAATGTTTTTATTAAATTATCCAAATCAAAATTAGATTAATGAGACACAATGACCACAGCACAGTTAAAACAGTAGATAAATTATCAGTGGACCATCTCCGAACAAATCTCCATTTGCTTTTTTCTCTTCCGAATGTGAAATCTTTGTGGGGAAATGGCTTAATCTAGAAGACAGAGCAATCAACTCTTAGGCTCATGCTGTGGGAGGATAAATAAAATGATGCTTTATCCAAAGGGTGGGTGGAAAGTTTATTAAACTAAAGCAATTCCTCCTGTATTGTAAATACAGATTCATAGGTAAGTTTCTTCCTCAGCCATTTACCCTCAGTGTATGTGTTAGTAGGGATGTGAATGGAGAAAAGTTTGACTTTCCATGAAAAACCATGACTGATACCTAATTAAAATTTAAGAACCATTCCTTTTTAATTAAAGAAAAGTGACATAATTTGAACTTTAAAATTATTCATAGAATTGAACTTTCTTTGTGCAATGCAAAATAAGTGAGTGTGAATTTTAAAGTCAGGCAAGCCTGCATTTAAATCTTTGCTCAGGCACTAATGAAAAGTCTTGTTAACTTATTCAGCATACATTTATTAAGTGAATGCTATGTGTTAAAGATTGTATTTGATATGCCAGTAAAACAGATAAAAAATTTTTACTGTTTTAGATTATTTTTCCCTCTCAATCTCAGATTTTTCCACTGTACAAAGGGAATAATAAATCTTCTATTTTATTAAATAAAATAATTACATAAAGCCTTACCTCAAAAATAGTACCTAATTTTTTAAGTTATTATTAGAATAAAAATTCCACCAAAGTAGAAATTTGCCTATTATTTACTTCTGCTTTTCAGTTACTAAAATTGAAATAATAAAACCTGAAAGAATTATATAGCAAATTCATCAATTTGTTGAAATAATCTTTAGATAGCAACTTGACTTATTACAGGCATATTTATTGAAATATATTTGTAGTTGATTTAGGTTTAACTTTTCCTAAATAATTGCCTGGCTTCTGCTTGTAGAAGAACCATCTAGTTCTTTAGAGTTAAAGGCAACATAATTAATGTGAAATCCAGGCCCTATGTGTTAGATTAATGTAGAAAACAATGTAACTATATTTGGGGAAAAAAAATAAAAACATTACAACAGGCGTGATCAAATGATTAAGAAATATGCAAGTATTTGAAGAATTGGCTCCCAATGTCATTATAGAGATGTACTTTAAATCTTTAGTTGGTTATATTTATTGATATCAGAGGTATATTAGTATATCTAGTTTAAAAAGTGCTTAAATATTTAAAAGAAACTGTTTTTTAAATTTTATATTTCTACCAAGCAATCTAATGAAACAGTCAGTCAGCTATAAAAAGCTAATTCTTTATAAGTCAAAAAATCATATATTCTTACTGATGATGTTGAAGAGAAATAAAAAGGTGGTTTTACATGGTGTAATGTGGCCATAGAAATTACTCTTTAAAAAAAAAGTAATAAATAAACCTATGGAAAAGGAAACTAGAAAAAGATCTTTTTGTATTTTTACTTTTTATTTTATTTTATTTTATTTATTTTTCTGGCTTTAAAGTTTTTTATAAGAATCTGTATCAATGGCCAGGTAATAGATTTAATGAGTTTATTCTTAGGAGGCTGTATGTGATGCAGGCAAGTGATTAGATTTTTTTTAGTCTCACAACAAAGAAGTAATTAAATGGGTGAGGGAAAATAATACCTTACAGTTGATATAAATTATTTTAGCTCAAATATTTTTTAAAAAACATGTAAATTTGATTTCTTCTTCTGGTCACAGCAGACTGATTTTAAACTTATACCTTCGGGCCGGCCCGGTGGCGCACTGGAGAATGTGCTGCTTGCGCTCCTGCCGAGGGTTTGGATCCCACGTGGAGACCGGTTCCACTCACTGGCTGAGTGCGGTGCGGGCACAACACCGAGGGTTGCGATCCCGTTACTGTTCAGTAAAAAAAAAGACAAAAAGGAAAAAAAAAGAAAAAACAAAAAAACCCCAAAAAACCCTTATACCTTCAATGTTAGAAAACAAAACAAAACATCTCCAATAAATCTGGAAAAAAATGAGACAACGAGGCATTTGGACAGCAGACAATAGAGGATTATAGTCTTCAATGGAATGGGTGCACACAAGGTGGAACCCACACGTGCCCAAGTTTTCTATGTGGAGACACTTTTGGGGGCCATAATTGCAGGAAGGTAGAGCCTAACCTGAGAGCAGCAGCCAGGGAACTGAGGAGGTAGTGACTGGAGTCTGGGGCTCCTGAGGCAGTTGGAATTTTCGGGAAAGGTATTACAGATGAGGGAGCTGGGTGGGGGCACTGAGCTTCCCTAGGGAACTTGGTGAAGGGTTGGGCTCTGCATGTGTGTTGAGACTCTGTGAGGCCAAGTGGAGACCTCTGCTATAGGGATGACAGTTGAACAGATACAGCAGAAGCCGAGT
>NW_007727275.1:83583-115385 GCF_000696425.1 Galeopterus variegatus | reverse complement strand
TGCCCAAGTTTTCTATGTGGAGACACTTTTGGGGGCCATAATTGCAGGAAGGTAGAGCCTAACCTGAGAGCAGCAGCCAGGGAACTGAGGAGGTAGTGACTGGAGTCTGGGGCTCCTGAGGCAGTTGGAATTTTCGGGAAAGGTATTACAGATGAGGGAGCTGGGTGGGGGCACTGAGCTTCCCTAGGGAACTTGGTGAAGGGTTGGGCTCTGCATGTGTGTTGAGACTCTGTGAGGCCTAGCGGAGACCTCTGCTATAGGGATGACTGTTGAACAGATACAGCAGAAGCCGAGTCATGAGAAACAAGAGTGTTTTAGCCCAACCAGAGTGGAGAGAACTTGTAGACTTCTTGCACATTCATTGGAACCCCATAAAGTCCATATCTTAGGAGTAAGGATACCAAAGGTAGGGTCATGCCCTACAACCAAAGACAAACTGAAATAGGCCCACTCTAAGAAATCGTAAAATGAATCCTACCAGGATTAAGAGGATTCACCAGACATTTCATTGTTGCTGTGGATTGATTGAATTGTGTCCCCCAAATTCCATATATTAGAAGCTTAAGGGATTAAGAGGATTCACCAGACATTTCATTGTTGCTGTGGATTGATTGAATTGTGTCCCCCAGATTCCATATATTAGAAGCTTAAGCCCCACTGTAACTGTTGAGGGTGGGAAATCCTATTATGGTAATTGAAAGGTGGGGCCTTGAAGAGGTGGTTAAGTTGATGGTATAATGGTGGTCATGGGCACGCTGTTGAGGGCTTTAAAAGGGGAATACATAAGGAGCTCTCTCTCTGTGCTCCAGCATTTTTCTGCCATGTGAGACCCAAGCATTGCTGTAAAGCCATCACCAAAGAAGACCCTCACCAGATGTGTTCTCTGGACTTTGGACTTCCTAGCCACAGGAACTATAAGCAATGAATTTTGTTTCTTACAAATTACCCAGTTCTGTGTATTTTTTTTTAAGCAACAGAAACAGACTAATACAATTGTCTAACAGAACAAAACGCAGCAGCCTTTAAAGAATGAAAACATACAGACTCTCTACAACATATCATCCATGATGTTCAATTAAAGGGGAAAAAAGTAATGCAAAGTCATGATCAAAAGTAGTTAACAGAAATTGACTGCAAGATGATACAGATGTTTCAATCAGCAGACAAGAATTTTGAAATTTATAAATATGTTTAAGGATGAAAAGTATTTATGTATGTATGTATGTATCTGTCTATCTCTGTTATGGGCTAAACTTTGTCCCCTTCAAATTTATATGTTGAAGCCCTAATCCCCTCACTACCTCAGAATGTGACTGTATTTGGAAATAGGGCCTTTAAAGAGGTGATTAAGTTAACATGAAGTCTTGAGGGTGGGCTGTAATCCAATGGAACAGATGTCCTTATCGGAAGATGACATATGAACTCAGAGAGATGCAGCAGGGGTGTGCATGCACAGAGGGACAACCATGTGATGAGAGAGCAAGAGGGTTGTCATTGGCAAGCCAAGGAGAGACCTCGAAAAGAAAAACAAACAAACAAATAAACAAAAACTTCACGAAACCTGTGATGCCTTTTTTTTTTGATCTTCCAACCTCCAAAGCTATGAGCTAATAAATTTCTTTTATTTGAGCTACCCCGTTTATGGTATTCTGTTATGACAGTCCTAGCAAGCTAGTACAATATATAACAGAATCAAATAGAAAATGAACTCTGGGTCATTACTTGAAATCAACAGAAACTATTTAAACTGAAAAAAAAAAAAAAGAATAAAAGGATTTGAAGGAAAACATAGCTCCAGTGACCGTGGGTACATTATCAAATGGGTTAAAATTATCTTAAGGAGTTACAGAAGAAGAGAAAATAAATGGGTAGAAAAAAAATATTTGAATAAAAAATGGTTAAAAATTTGGTGAGAGATGTCAACCTAAAAATCCAAAAACCTTAGTGAAACAAAAACAGGAAAAATACAAAGAAAATTACTCCTATTCACATAATACTTAAGCTGTTGAAAACCACAGATAAAGAAAAATCGTAAAAGCAGCCAGAGAAAATAGACATTGCATTCAGTAAAACAAGATACAACTGATGGCTTCCTTCTCTTCTGAACCAATGGAAAACAGATGGCAAAGGAACATCCTTAAAAAGAAAAATTAAAGTAAACCCAGAATTCTACATCAAAGACATGGCTGAAATAAATAAATAAAAATGTATTTTAGATAAATGAAAGTGCAGATATTTCAAAGCAAGGCAACCTGCACTATAAAAAATGCTAGAAGAAAATTTTCAGTGTATCAGGCAAATAGTATCGGTACTATAAAGGACATCTATACGAAGGCTACAGTTAACATTATGCTAGAAGATGAAATATTGACTGATTTCCCTCTAAGATAAGAAATCAAGTAAGGATACTTATGCTCACCATGTCTATTCAACATTGTGTTGAAGGTCCTAGCCAGGATCTTCATAAAAAAAGAAGTAATACACTCTTTATTTGCAGACCACATGAATAGGTACTAACTCCTAAAAAAACCTACACAATACATAAAAGAAAAAAATTAGTGGATTTAGCAAGGTCAATTTAGCAAGGCTGCGAGGTCAATATAAAAAATTGTATTTTTATACACTGATATCAAACAATTTGAAAGTAAAATTTAAAAATACTATTTATTATAGCATCAAAATAAATTTAAAAAAAGATATGTAAGACCTCTACATTAAACACTATAAAACATAGCTGAAATAAAGAGACAAATGATTGGAGGGATTGGCTAACTTCATGGACTAGAAAGTTCAATATTGTTAGGATGAAAATCTTACCCAACTTGATATATGCATTCAAAGTAATAACAATTGAAATACCAGCAGACTTAAAAAAAAAACCTTAAATTGACAAGCTGCTTTTAAATTACATGTGAAAATGTGTAATATCTAGAATATTACAAAATAATTTTGGAAAAGTTGGGAGACTTGCACTGTCTAATTTCTGGGTTTAGTATAAAGTTATAATAATTGAGACAATGTGGTATTGGCATGAGAAGAGACAAATAGGGCAATAAAACAGTGGAGAAGGTGCTGGAAAAAGCCCACAGAATTATATTCAATGAACTTTCTACAGTGGTGGCAAGGAAAAAATGAACTTCAATGGAAAAAAGAGTCTTCTTAACAAAAATGGTGCTGAAACAATGAGACAAACATAGCCAAAAAAATGAACCTCAGCTCCTACTCACACTATACGCATATGATACTTAGAGACGAATCATAGTATTAAATGAAAATGTTCAAATTATAATGTTTTTAGACAAAAACAGGACAATATCTTCATGACTCAGAAAGAAAAAACCAAAAAAAGATAATTAGATTTCATAACAATTAAAAACTTCTGTTTATAAGACACCATTAAGAAAAAGAAAAGTAACCTCACAACCGCAGACAAGATACTATCGATATACATATCCAAGGACTCTTGCATCTAAAATATATATTGATTTATACAAACAAGTAATGTTAAGATAAGCAACCCAATAGCATATGGACAAAAAATTAAAAGGGCACTCCACAAAGAAGATGTATGAATGGCAAAAAGCATACAAAAAGGTATTCAATGTCATTAGTCATTAGGAAAATGTAAGTTATAATTTCACTGATTAGAACAGCAAAATTTAAAAAGAATGATAGCTTCAATGTGGATAAAGACATAGAGCAACTAGAACTTTCATGTATGGCTGGTAGGAGTGCTAAATGGTACAACGACTTTGTAACATTGTCTGGCAGTTTTCAGAAAGTTAAACATACAAGTACCCTAGGAACCAGTAATATGCTCCTAGGTATTTATTCAAGACAGATTAAAAACTTGTGTTCACAAAAAGGCTTTATTAGAGTATTTATTAGAGATTTAGTGATAATAGTCCCAAATTTAAAATGACCAAAGTTCCATCAGTAGAGTTATCCATTCTGAATATGTTACAGTATATTCACAAAATGAAATAATACTGAGCACTAAAAAGAGAATGAAAATTGATAGATGCAAGAACATGAATTAATCTCCAAAACATTTTCTAGGAGATGCAAATTATATCTTGATTGGGATTTCAGTTGCAAATGAGTGTACTCATTTGTCCAAATTCATCAAATTGTACAATTGTACGTTTAAGTGCATTTCACTGTGTCTCAATTTTATCTCAATTAAGAAAAAGTTTTATTAAAAACTTTAATATATGAATTTGAGCAATTAACTTCACATTTTCTTTTACATAAATGTAAAAATAACTAATTGCAAAATGCTTTGTAACAGACAAAAAATGGCAGAGCATACTTTATATGTGTGTATTGTGAGGATGTTTGCATGTATAGTGTGTATGTGTATATATATATATACGTATGCACACACACATATACACATACAGGTAGTCCTTGTTTTTGCACAGTGCTGTGTTAAATGAAATTCATGCATATCACAATTAATCCTTTCTTTGTATGGTTCCATAACAACTGAAACTACTACACAATAGTGCAAAGCCAGGACACAGTTCCAGAATATGCACAGATTTTAGTTAACATTGTGCCAAAGTGAGCCTGTTTGCATGTGTGTGTGCAGTTTTTTGGGGTGTGAATGGCCTATAGTAGCTTCTGTTATGTTGTCATTTTCCTATATTCTGAGTTTTTCTCCCCGATATAGTCCAATATAGCAGCACTTTAATTGAAGTATTTAATCAACTCATTAAAATATACAATCAAAAGATTTGCCCTTTCTGTGGTTTCTCTATGCCTAATTGTCAAAGCTTTTATTCAGTTGGGTGAAATTCCAAAACACAATTAGAATGAAAAGAGATGTAGAATATATTGTTTACAATTTATAATGTTCCACATAGGCATGGCAGCAAAAGCACCGTGAAAACACGTGATTCTATAGATTTTTCTTTGGGGTTACAATAGGACAGAAAAGTTCTTTAAAAAAGACATAAATAAAGTGAGGGAGGCCCAGATCTGGCAAACACCCTCAACAGTATTTAATGAAACAGCTTTAAAAGACTGAGATAATTTAGCCCAAAGTATATCTATCTTCTCTCTCTCTCTCTCTTAATTAAATCTATCTTCTCTCTCATTTTCAGTTATATCTTAAAAAAATATAGAGTTATTTTAAAACGTTTTCTGGTTATATAATTTTCAGCAGTTCTTCCCATACTTTCAATACTAAAAATAGCACATTTGATACCATTGTGTCTTAGAAATTCTAAGAAATTTGCTTATTATTAATTTTAGACTCACATTTTTCTGATTTGAATTTTTATATCCCTCAGTTCAGTATAAGAAGTGTTTTTATTTTATTTTTACTTTAAAAAATTATTTTTATTTATACACATTTATGGGGTACAGAGTTGACTGTCAGTACTTGAGTACAGTATGTGATCAAATCAATATTATTAGCATGTTGATCATTACGAATCATAATTACTTTTTATGTCCCTTACCCAATTACTTCCCATTCTCCCTCCGCTCCCCCTTTTCTCCCTCTAGTAACTATAGGTCTGTTCTCTCCTTCGGAAAGTTGAAAGTTTTATTACGGTCTTTTTTTCTTTCTTTGTTTCTTACCTCCCACTTACGAATGAAGACGTGCGGTATTTCTCTTTCTAGAAGTGTTTTAAGTTGTCATCTGAGATAATATTTAAGATAAATCAAGAAACTTCCTAACATTGATGTTATGCACTGGAGTAAGAAATTATATAAGTACAGCTATGTGAACACAGAGTTGACAGTACTCTCTGGAATATGTTAGTTGGCACCAGTGTGGAGGCTGGGAAGGTAAGCAAGATAACCTGGGAGATTTCCCAGTGATGCCTACTTATATGTGTGAATGTTTAGGAGGATAGGGTAGTCAACTTCTCTGCAGCCTAGAGATTGTCCATTGGCAGTCTACAAAGTTAGACAAACATTTTATTCTTACTACTAATTCATCACATAACCTGGTTAACCAGGTCTTATCAAGTTAGATTTTCATGCTGGGTAATGGAACTATTACTTCTAGACCTAAACCTCTTCAGAGTGATGGAGGAAGGTTTTTTTTATTTGTTTTTGCTTTTGAAATAGACTCTCTGGTCTTTGCAAAAAACATTATATTTATTTTCAAGTTATAAGATTTGCTTAATATTTACTACTTCATGCTAACAATTTTGTTGCAAAATTCAATAACAGTTACTTTTAAGATGATTTTGAACTGCAGTTTTTGATTTTTGTGTCATATTTTATAAAACAATGCATCTTTAGCTTTTAATTTATTTCATGGCATACTTTAAGCACTAAGTAAACACCACTTATAATTAAAATAATTGCTCATTCTCTGATGTTTTTATGAGTCTTTTAGATGTCTTAAAAACTTTACAACTTTGTTAATTTTTTGTTTTGTTTTTGTTGGGGAAATTGAGTCAAGTAGCCTACACTTAAATATTTAAATGGTGTTATGATTCCATTTAATATGGAGTCATTTAAATATTTAAGAAAGAAAGAAGTACTTCATTGTGCTAAATCAAGACATATTGAAAATATACCGACAGTGGTGTAGATTATATGACTTTTTTAGTTCTAAACCAGTGCTGTTTAACTTTGAATTTATCTTTCACTTTAGTTTTAAATTTAAATTGAAAAGTGTTTGTAACTCATTCCCCCAAATTGTTTCTGACAGAGAATTCCTTTCTCAGTCCCTTGCCACTAAAGTGATTTTCAAGTGTTGCAAATCTGCTCTATCTGTTGCCTTTCCTTTTGAATACAATGAAGGCTGTAGTTGGCATCCTCGAAAGGAAAAATGGGTTACTGGAAATTGGAGAGAATCCAAGCCTCAGACAGAGGGAGATGGAAAAACAGAACCATATACCCCTGAGCCTTAAACAATGTAGCTTAGTATTAAGCACAAAAGTACTGCCTATAATATGTATTCTTGACAGTAAAAACTGCTTCCCATTCGCAACTTCAAGCTGAGCACCTTATACATTAATAGGTGATCAGTAAATATAAACAGAATTAAATTTGCAATTTGGTTTATTTGCAAGTTAATATGTAGTGCAAAAACTAAAACAGCATTACTTAACTAAGTCAAACTTTTTCTGTACATGTGCATTTCAAATCAAAGAGATGATTCCTGCTCAGTAACTCAGGAAATTTTGCCCCATCCATGCTATGCACTTGCTTTTGTAAGCTTTTGATGAAATCTCGGGTTTTCCCATCTTTTCATTGTTGGAGATTTGGTAGGAGAAATTTGGGAATGGGTCCTGGTTCTCATAAAATTATTCTTTAGGTGGTATTTAAAAAAATAAGATGAATATATCCCTGCAAATGGGGTTGTGTCAAAAGATTAAATATTCACTTCTATTCACAATGAAGATTTCTCTAAGTACATATAGAATTTTGTAACATTTGTTTGATATATTCTGAACACATATAGAATCTGTTTTGGTCAACTTAAATGTGTTCTTTTTATTTATTTTTCTAAATAAATCAATGAGGGTATATATATTTTGAGTTTCACTTGGGGAGAGGCAGTGTGTATTCCCCTTAACACCTGTATAGCATCTGCCATATGTAAAGGTTTAATAACATGAGTGGAGTTAAATTTTTATAGTCATAATCTAAATGAATGGACATTGACCTGAAAAAAGATATGTGAAACCACCTGAGGAGAAGATATCCTTTGAGGCAGTTCAGAATCCTAAAAATAATAAAGATGGCCTTCTATGTCAGAGACAAGAAAAAATAATGTTAAACACATGAGTATGTAGTTTTACCTATCAATCCAATACAGATAACATTAATCATATTTACTTTTACTGAATTTTTTTTATAACTAGGAGTGAATGAAAAGCAGGATTCATGGAGAGAGAAAGGAGTGTCTGTTCACAAAACCTAGCCTCAAGTGGCTTTGAAAGAACAGGACAATTTTGTATTTTAATAAGCGAGATGTTACTCACAGATGGAAAAATGCTGTAATTTAATTAACACTAGTTTTGTGTTGCTTTCCACCATCTATATTTATTCTAGAATCAAACTCCCTTGGAGGGTAATGAGACAATTGCCTGTAGGAAGATGACTTTTTGCTCCCCGCTTCCCCTCCTTCCCGTTTGATCCCCAATCTTCTCTGCCAAAATGGTGGCTGAATGACAAATATTAGATAAATGCAAGCTGCATTTTTCTTTCTTCTCTCACTAAATACATATTATATTAAATAAAGTTATGGATATTGAGCATAGTCTCATAAATGTTAGTTATTATAATTTTTATAATCATCATTATTCTTAATTAGTGATTCTCTGAACATTATAAGACTTCTAAATATCTTTCTAAGCTTCATAAATTCATTAGTATTGTCCAGGATTGAATGTAGAGTATCCTGCATAATTTTGAGTAGGAAGAAACCACTATAGCCTCTAATTTCTGTGCCATGATTAATATAGTTAACAACACAGACTCCTTTATTCTGAGATTGCTGTCCTGTCTACATGTTCTTCAACCTTCCTTGCTTGAATGTATTAGGTAATGAATATTAATGAGCTTTGTTAACTCTTATTCCCTCAGGTGCATTCAGTTTCTCTTTCAAATGAGTTCACTTAACCATTTCCATCACCATTACCAGCTCTCTTCTGCTTAATGATTATTTACATGGCTTCCTGGAGCTATTTTCAGTTTTAATTGGTTTCTTTCAAAAGCAAAAAAGAAGAAAGGTAGAATTGGACATATGAGAGATCTTAAATTTGAGATACTTTTTGTTTTCACTACGTGTTAAGAACAATGTAGAGTACATAGTTTAGTCATGTTCATATGCTTTCAAAGTCATGCCTTTTTGCCATTGTGAACATACATCAAAAGGTAAGGGAAAAAAACCAGAATGTTAAGTGCATCTACTGTTTCTATACGAGAGCAATATTTGGTGTACTTAGATGTGACTGTATGAGGGTACTTCAAAAAGTTCATGGAAACATTAGTATTATCTTTTAATTCTATTTTTTCCATGAACTTTAAAATTTTTGTTATTTTACTTTATCAATATACAATGTGGTTGATTTTTCTGTCCCTTTACTGAATCCTCACTCTTCCCTCTCTCTCCCCACTCCCACCCATCAACATCATATCTGTTCACTTGTCTTAACAACTTCAAGGAATTGGGATTATTGTGTCTTCTTCCCACCCCACTCCCCCTTTGTTTGTGTATTTATTTATTTACTTTTAGGTCCCCCAAATAAGTGAGAACATGTGGTATTTCTCTTTCTGTACCTGACTTATATCACTTAATATAATTTTTTCTAAGTCCATCTATGTTGCTGCAAATGGTAGTATTTCATTCTTTTTTATAGCTGAGTAGTATTCCATTATGTAGATATACCACAGTTTCCATATCCACTCATCTGATGATGGACATTTGGCTGGTTCCAACTCTTGGCTATTGTAAAGAGTGCTGCAATGAACATTGGAGTACAGGTATACCTTCGACATGACGATTTCCATTCCTCTGGGTATATTCCCAGCAGTGGAATAGCTGGGTCATATGGTAGATCAATCTGCAATTGTTTGAGATACCTCCAAACCGTGAACTTTTTGACTACCACTTGCATTTTGCAGAGTCTACACATCCTGTACTGTGATCAGTGTCATGAGGTTTATTGAAAGTGCTCCCTAGTGTTAGATATTCAAAAATCACTCTATGATTTACTTTTAAAAGAAAGAAAGCCAATAGAAAAGCAAAGAAGAGAACTTTGGAATTATTATAAATGCTGGGATAGGGCAAAAAGAAAAAAGCTAAAAAAAAATATTACTTTTAAAAGAAAGAAAGCCAATAGAAAAGCAAAGAAGAGAACTTTGGAATTATTATAAACGCTGGGATAGGGCAAAAAGAAAAAAGCTAAAAAAAAATATAGTAACCTCCTGGAACATTTTATAAGAGGAACTGATGTTGTCAGACATAGATTTGAATCAATGCTCCATAAATTACTACATATATGAACTTGGATAAGTTATTTTTTTCTTGCTAAATTAGATATGTTACGTTTTATTAGATAACTTCATTTATAAGTAAATGCAAAACCAATTACTATTAAAACAGGTGGGAAGCACAAAGCTAGATATTTAAGCGTTTAGTTGAATGCTTCCAGAAGATAAGATAAACACAGGCTTTGAGTAAAATCCTGGTTCTGTTTACTTAACAGTTTTTAAAGACTCCTTTCCGGGGAGGTAGTGTCCCAGAGATTTTGGGGATCTACAGTGTGGCAAGGCCGAGTATGGTCTAGCCAGCTGTAACATGGTGAGGAGATATGGGCTTTTCTGCATTCTCAGCTTCTAGCTCATCGTGATCAACAGCCACGTCTCAAGAGTACGGCAAAAAAGAAAAAAAATGGAGAAAAGAGAAAAATTCTGGGTGAATAAGCAAGTTTTCTCAGATGACCTAAGCAGTGCAAATTTGAGGAGAAAGCAGGAACTCCGTAAGTCCATGTCAGAAAAGCTACTTATAGAGGAAGTCTAGTCCAGGCTCACATACACTTTGTCCAGTTCCAAAGATGGTAGGAATGATAAATGGGATTTTTGTGATGTTCGCCTTTAACGTGTCTTTCTGTTTAGTCACACCATTTCAGTCTGGACTATCTGCCTTCTATGCCTGCAGCACAGCTGTCATCCTGAGAGCTCCCTTCATAAGCATTCTTGGGCTTATCTTTGTTTCCCTTCTGTGTTAGACCTTCTCTTTCCTATAGCCCATGTCTTCATCTTCTTTCTGTTTTATTTCCTTGTTTTGGTCGAGCAAATTCTTCAGAAAATTCCTGAGAAACGTTTTTTGGGGATTCAAATTTTGGATACTTTGGATGTGTGAAAGGATTCTTATTATACCTTCATATTTGATGTATAATTTGGTTGAATATTGAATTCTAGGGTGGAAATAATTTACCATCACGATTTTGATGGCATTATTCCCTTGTGTTCTAAACTGCAGCAGTGCTTTGAGAAGCCAATCCATTTTGACTCCTGATCCCTATGTATATGATTTGTATTTTGCCTATGGAAGCTTCTAGAATCTTGTGTTTGTCTCAGGGCTCTAAATTTTTATAATGATGTGTGTCCACTGAGCTGGGCACACAGCAGACACTTTCAATCTTGAAATGTGGGCATTTCAGATCAGTGAATTGAATTATGTTTTAGCATTGAATATTTCTTTTCTTATAGTATTTTATACTGTTTCATGAATGCCATAGCTCCTCTAAGTGTTCAAAGGATATCATGACAGTTTTTAGTAGGTTCCTTCAGGTTCCTTTTTTCTAAAATTCATTTATGTCTCTAATTCAAAGGTAAAGAATTTTCTCAGCTATTTAGTGGTCTTTGGTTGTCTAATCTTTTTTAATAGTGAGAGACTAGAAAGCTGATTAGAAGCTNAGTGGTCTTTGGTTGTCTAATCTTTTTTAATAGTGAGAGACTAGAAAGCTGATTAGAAGCTCTTAGCATGTAAGTGGAACTTGTCAGTATCATTTTAAGATATTCCTGCTTGCTGTTTTGTGGAGAATTAGTCTTTCATCTTGGAACATTCATATTTCATGTAGAGCACTCTCATTCTCTTACCTAGAAGGCACAATCCTGAATGTCAACATCCCATAAACCAAGTGGGGAAAGAGGCCTGGTAACTCAGCATCTAGTGTGCACATACTTGTCTAGTTTCTCTGTTTTCAGTATACTACCACATTTCCAATTGTGCCTGGGGATGCCAGTCAAGAACCCTCTGTTTTTCCCTCTCCAAAAAACTTCCAAACTTCTGCTCACATGAGAAGAGCAGTCACTCAGAAACACAGAATGTGGAAGAAGATCTAAGAATCCACCTACTTTGTAAACACCTAATAACTCGAACATCTTTAATTTAACCCCACTCTTATATGTGCTCTTCACAGTCGTTTCTGGGGGTGCTAGGTATCACCAATCCCTGACCAGTTTGAGGACTATATGGTTTAAATGAGGTTGGTATTTGACTTTTCCTATTTCCAAATTTGGATCTTCATGTAACAGTATATGGGGGTTGGTTGGATGGATTATTAAATAACATTAAGAACAAGTCAAACTTTTAATAACAAAAGCATCGAAAAACAGACCATTTGATGACTAATATAAAATTGGACTGGACACTAAAGAAATTATTAAATTTGAATCTAAAATGAGATGGTCTGCCACGGATCTCAAAAGACATATTGTTCCTTCCAGGTGTGCATTTTAAGAAACTTAGGGGGTTTGTAGAAAAACAGACCATTTGATGACTAATATAAAATTGGACTGGACACTAAAGAAATTATTAAATTTGAATCTAAAATGAGATGGTCTGCCATGGATCTCAAAAGACATATTGTTCCTTCCAGGTGTGCATTTTAAGAAACTTAGGGGGTTTGTATATTGGAACTCAAAACGAGATACTGCTCAGAGATTCATAGCTGAATTTTGCTCTGAGTTTTGTGGTTGACCTAAAATCCCAATACAAAGGAAAAGCCTAGGAGTGAAATCAAATCAACCAAAATATGACACTGTTCATGTGAATACTCTGTGACTTGAGACCACTAAGGATCCCTTGACTCTAATTACAATGTGGTCTCATTCAATAAGATGTAGGAAGATCGTCTGATTTCTTTACTGATTCTGGCACCTGTTACATCTTTATTAAATCTACACATGTTCTGAAGTAGGTCTCCAATTGTAGAAAACATTTTTAATACAATGTATTAATTCATATAACTCACAGCTTTAATAATGTGCTATAAAAAGACATTAAACAAATTATGTACTGTGTATTCCAGTTTCTATCTGTAAACATAAAGACAGATAAAATGAACTTTCACTCTCAATGATGATGTTAGAAAAACTAATGCCATATAAAAACAGTTATAATAGAAATGAAGAAGAAACTCACAAAAACAACTGTTTTTGAAGGGGCCAGGTCTTTAATATTTTAGAAAGAAGATTAAAAATTATAAATATGTTACCAAAGATTTGGATATATTACATATACATATTTTGGAGAATGAAATTCTGAAGTTTTAGTGTACAAAGAGAAAAATAAGTGATAATATAGAAATTATATTACACCAAAAATAGCATACATATTATCTTCTACAACACATCATTCATTCTGTAAATCATTTTAAATACAATTCTAATAATAACCATAAAATAAATGCAATGTTATTTGTTTTTTCAATTACCTTTTTCTCCTTTCTCAGGAGTCATATATTCATCAAAGAATCATAGAGATTCTACAAGACTAGCATATGTTTTCACGTATCAACATAGCTAGAATGTAACTGAAAACAAATATATGACATTAGTATTCTGCCTAAGCTATTATCATTTATTTGAATTTCTCTCAAAGAAGAAAGGAAAAAAAATATATAATTAGGACTCATACTATTTTGTTGCATGGGGAGGACTTATTTAAGAATATTTCTTCAGTAGGGGTTCTGCTTTTGAATTAGTTGGAACAACAGGGTATGGATTTACCCTCCTCCTGAAACAATTGAAAAAACACACAAAAACACAACACCCCCCCATCCCAAATACCCCAGACATATATTCCTATATTCATTCATTATACATATATATTGAGCACCTACTGTATTCCAGGGATTGAGGGAGAAGGTAAGTGTACAGGAGTGAGCCAAGTAAAAGTGCTGGTGTTATCAAGCTGAAAATCTACTGGAAGTGGCAGAGGGCAAATACTCTAATCCCTTGTTGGGAAACAAGCATGGGCCACCAGTGGCCACTTGTGATCCTTGCCCAAACAGAACAGATAAATCACCTACTCCTGTATTAGTTATAGGGTGTATATGTAATATATTCTCATAGTTTTTTTCCTCTTTTTAGAAACCTGTAAAGCCAAGTAATTGTATCTCTGTTAACTTTATATGTCAATAAGTATAATCATTTTTCTTGGTGACTTTCATTCATGTACCAAACTTGACCAATGCAAGACATTTGGTGGAAAAATTTATAGCTTGCTTTCATTTCAAAATGACAGATTGAACCACAAATTGAACTTGAGTGAACCCTATAAAAGTTATCATACTGATTTAAAATTTAAAGCAGTTCATTTGAGAAAGACATTTGTTTGTTCAACTACAAAAATTCCCACACCCTTTAAACTATACAAACTCTAACTTAAGCCTGCTTCCTTTCTCCCCCATAGAAAATTCTGAACAAATTTAATATAATTGACAACTTTTCTTTTTCAAGGGTTCTTTCCATTGAGTATAATTATTTTTTCTGAAAAACAAGCTTCTAAAATCCTCCAAAATGAGCACTGAATATACTAAAAATGTGATATTAAAAAACCTTTCTTTATTATATAAATAAAAGTATGCAAACCCTAACTATTGATACACTTAGGATGAGTGGCTTCACCTTAACATCATGTGTAAAATGATATCAAGATTATCTCTAAATTATAATTGAAGGAAGTGAGAATGGATTTCAGTCTCAAGAAAGAACTATTAAGGGGATAATAGACGTTTGATGTGTCTGCCTTTTCACAGTAGCACAATGGCTAATTCCTGTGACTCTTGACCTTTTAGTGTCATGTAACCAAGTATTGGCATTAATCTGCTGCCTATCTGTCACCCACGACATTTGGTAGTCCCAGTCTCTGTTTTCAATTATCAGTCATTAGAGAAGGCAACGAGCAATTTCAGAAGAAAACTCACAAAACCTTTGACCTGTTTTTGTAAGATAACCACAAATACTCACTGTAGATAAACTATCACCTCATTGATTTCAAGATGTAAAGTAAGGTTCTTTGCTGTACATGGATTTACTGTAATCTCTATTACCTTCGAGTGGTTAAAAATAGACTGTTTACTGTTTTACTGATGGAGCAGAAGAATTCACGATGTCATTCAGTGAAATCTGTTGAGATTAGAATGATTGACCCCCAGCTGCTGGGCGATCTATAAAAGAGCAGATTTTTCCACAAAGAAAACAGGAGAGCTAAATATTTACCAAAAGGTGATTATCACACAGTTGCCTTTCTGTTGGCTCTTTACAGGCAAACACAAAGTTTTCTCTAATATTTGTACACAGTGTGATTGAAATTCATTATTTGTGTAGTAAGTTTATGCACTTATCATTAGGTAACCATTTATTTCATCATACAAAATGAATTAATCATGTACCATCTTCTGTAAGTATTCTAAACTAGTTTTTGACATTCAATATTTATATTAAATCTATGAAAGATGAATATTTGTTTTTCACTTCTAATTAATAATTTTCTTTATAAAATGTTCATAATAAAGATAATGCCAAAATATTTTATATATTTCAGGATGCACTGATGTCCTCAGTAATAAAAACAACTGAATGACTTTAAGACTCCTTTAAAGAGGAGTTGTGTCCAGAAACAGCATATTTTATTAGACAGATGCTTCTGGGCAATATGTGAATGTTAAAATATGTGCTACTATGTGGTCCACTTTTAGATATGAAATGCCTAATCAAATATCAAGTAAATACAGTTATTTCCGTCTATCTTAACAAAGTTTAAAAATCACAATAACATTAATCTCTTATTGATAAATCCGTATTTCAGGTAAAGAAATTAACATTTTGATAATTAATATGGTTGGTTTTTAGGCCACTTAGGGATTTTATATAATTAAACTTTTATTGACCATTTACTATATAAAAAGTCCTATCCTAGGGTATGTGTAGAGATACAAAGATAAAAAGCAAAAGCAAAAGAAAACATGGATATTCTCTAGCATACTAATAAGGTTAATATAAGATGACAAAATAATTATAATGCAAGTGGAAAGTGATTAATATTATGATAGCTACTGCTTTTTGAGAACGTACTATGTTCCAGGCATTATGCTAAGATCTCTCTCTCTCTCTCTTCATCTCCAACCTCCATCTCTATCTTCCTGAAATATCATTTAATCTTTCCAACAACACTGTGGAGTAGGCTTACTCTTTCTCACCTTGAGCTCCTATGTCTTTTCTTTTTATAGCTCCTTAAATATTAGGTTTTTATTTCAGAGCAGGTATCTAATATTTCAGGATTAAATAAATGTGGAAGTAGCAAAGTAGCTATTTTTAGGAAAATCAAGGTGAGTGAATATGAAAGGTGAGAAAGAGAAAAGTAGTATCTGGCAGCCAGGAGATAAACTGAACCTGTCAGCTAGACCTTCGAGTTGCTAGAAGCTGGGCTAGCACTCACAGTCTTCCTGTTCAGTGAAGGCTATTTCACAGAACATCAACTTTGGACAAGATGTCTCTGTGACCATGAGTTAGGAAGACAAAAACAAGATCACTCCACAATTATTAGAGCACAGATTAAAAACAAGAACATTGCTCAAATCTCAAAAATGACTAAACATCCTCTTTCTGGATAATATTACTGCTTCTTCTTTATCAATTACAGCTTCATCCTACCTCTCTATACCCACCTTCTATAAAAATTTATTAAAATATCTAATGATAAAATTACTTCTGCTTTCTGAGAGTGCCCAGTTCAGAGCAAAACCCTGCCTCTTGGAACCTTCTCCCAAATAAACTACCATAATCTCAAATGAGTCCTTTTAACAACCTTTTACTGAGACTTCCTGTGGCATCTGTCCCATGACATATGTTGAAACAAGTCAATAAACCCAACCTTGTTCATCTACTGGTGTCTCCGAGTGTTCTATTTTCTCCAGGGCAGTGACATAAGGTAGAAGGAGAAACTACATACACAGAAAAGAGATCATGCTAACAATGAACACAGGAGATTTGAGCAAGAATCAGTAGAAAGACCGACCTTGGAAAAGGAGAGGAAAACTTTTGCCCTGAGACAGAAGAAGCAGTCATTACTAGTTGAAACTCTAATGCAGAACATTAAATTAGGAGTTGTAAGATTTATATACTATTCCTGGAATTGTAGTTAACTAAATTTGTGATGTTGAGAATGTTGATGGTTTTTATCTGTACCATGGGGAAGACAATAGAAGCTCTACCTTGTTGGAGAAGAAACAAAAATTTAAAATATACTAAGTTTATTAAACCAATCATTCCTAATTAATTATTGTTATTGTTTATTAATCACCTAAATATTGAATATGTCAATTTTTATACCAATGCCTGATATGTATAGCTGTTATCATTATAGTATTCTAAATAGACATTGAGGGCTTAGTGCTGGAAGGTACATCCAATCTAAGGACGGCAGGAAGACTTTGAGACCACCTTCATTTTAACTTGAAAGCTTTCATTATACAAGACTTAATTTCATGTGCTTCAAAATTGCTCATATTTTAAAAGCAAAATAATATATAAATATTGGGTCATCAGTACAATTTTTTAAATTTTGAAATTATATGTATTTTATATTAGATTGATTTTAGAAATCAATGGGACTATATCAAACTAAAAAGCTTCTGCACAGCAAAGGAAACAATCAACAGAGGGAAACAGCAACCTACAGAGTGAGAGAAAATTTTTGCTAACTATGCATCTGACAGGGGATTAATATCCAGAATATACATAGAACTCAAGCAATTGTATGGTAGAAAAACAAATAACCCAATTAAAAAATGTGCAAAGGAGCTGAATAGATATTTTTCAAAGGAAGACATACAAATGACCAACAGATACATGAAAAAATGCTCAACATCACTAGTCATCAGGGAAATGCAAATTAAACCTGTATTGAGATACCACCTCACCCATTAGACTGGCTATAATAAAAAGACAGTGAATAACAAAAGCTGGTGAGGGTATGGAGAGAAGGGAACACTCCTACACTGTTGGTGGGACTGTAAATCAGCATAACCACTACGGAAAACAGTATGGAGGTTTCTCAAACAACTACAGATAGATCTTCCACATGATCCAGCAATCTCTCTTCTGGACATATACCCAGAGGAGTTGAAATCATCATGTCTAAGGGATAAATGCATTCCCATGTTCATCGCAGCTCTGTTTACAATAGCCAAGATATGGAAACAACCTAAATGTCCATCAATGGATGATTGGATAAAGAAACTGTGGTATATATACACCATGGAATTCTACTCTGCCATAAAAAGGAATGAAATTCTCGCATTTGCAACAACATGGATGAGCCTAGAGAAATTTATGTTGAGTGAAATAAGCAAATCACAGAGGGATAAATACTGCATGTGCTCACTCATATGTGGGAGCTAAGAGAGAAAGAAGAAAGGAAAGAAAGACCACAGTAGTGTGATGGTCTTACAGAGGGAGGGAACATTCCTAGGGCTACAAAGTGTAGTCGGGAGGAAAGGGGAAGGGGGATGGAGGTTGGTGGATAATTGGGTGGGGAACACAGGGTACAAAAGTAATTTCCGATAATGGGTATGCTGCCAGTAGGAATCTGGCCCTCACCTCATGAGCACGAGGGGTGACAATTAGCTTTGTACCTCATGAATATTGATAATAAAAAAAAATAAATAAAAAATAAAAATATCAGGTTATTTGTTTATTTTGACTGTTAAGCTGTTTGTGTTTTTTGTATATTCTGGATATTAATCCTTGGTTGGATGCATGGTTTGAAATTATTTAAAAAAAAAAAAAACTAAAAAGAAATCAATGGGTTTAGTTACACAGGAGTATTTAAATTTTTTAACCATCTCATTTTCTTTCAAGATTTTCCTTCTTTATTAAACTGTATTCATGAAGCATTTATGAATAAAGTAAGAGTATTTTAAGTGTAGAAAAAAATGGTATTTGAAATAAAACATTCAGGGGAACAATTTTCTTTTGTTCAAGTCACATATTGCTGTGGTGTTAAGAGGCTTTTAGGGCATCTGGAATCTGGAGTTTACCATACTCTCTGGAATGGTTATCACTCTTGGAGGAACAGGTACATATGCATTCACTGACCAATAAATAAGTCTTTATAGGACCAAGTTTATGTTTCTTGGTGGACTAGCCAATGAAGGATATGCTGCAAAGTGATACATCTTGGTAGTCGCATATCTTTGCTTTTTTTTTCTCCTACTTTTAAAATGAAACATAGATAAATAATAATTCTATAAGTAATCTCTTAATTTTTTTTGCACTCTGCAGCAAACAATGATCTGTATTCTTTCAACAGCTGGCTAGGCTCCTGGGAGAATGCTATCTTTGCTTTCAGCTACTGATCTATTTGTATCTTTCAAGTTACAGCTCTTATGTGGGAGATTAAGACTGATTACCCACGAATGCATCTCCTTAAAACTGCAGATAAATCACTAAATAGATAAAATTGTAATCTCCTGTTAATTAATTCTAATGTTCAGATATCACAGACTAGAAAATATTTAGCCCAAGACATTTCTACTCAATTTCTATTAGTGATAATGTTATTCAGAGAGGTATCTGTTTGGGGAAAAAAAGACCTCAAAAATTCATCAACTTCTAAGTTATCGAATGCATCTCCTTAAAACTGCAGATAAATCACTAAATAGATAAAATTGTAATCTCCTGTTAATTAATTCTAATGTTCAGATATCGCAGACTAGAAAATATTTAGCCCAAGACATTTCTACTCAATTTCTATTAGTGATAATGTCATTCAGAGAGGTATCTGTTTGGGGAAAAAAAGACCTCAAAAATTCATCAACTTCTAAGTTATATCTCAACCATTAAACGGCTTCAGTGTGTGTCTTAAAAGAAGTTTAATCTTTGCAGAATTTTGGCAATTTAGGGCATTTAGGATGTAGTTGGGGGCTTATATAAAAGCAATTCTGTTTCTTTTCACTATCAGCCCATTAATCACGGAACATGAATTATTTGATTCATATTTTGCCTCTTGTATGCTTTGATGTTACCTCTTTTAAATGAACGTAGAACAATAAATTATTTCTCTTGTTTTTGCAGTGTAGTCGAGCTTTCGGTTGCTCTAGATATCTTTGCAGTTTTGTATAGATGGAAATGTTTAGAGTACACAACAAACCTGCTCCCTAGAAGCAGAAGGAAGTATATTCACCACCATCATTATGATTGTGACTTGAGTGGTAAAACATATAAGTTTTACTGAATTTTTGGTGGTTTATTTTCTGTGATCGTGCATGTGTATGTGTGCAGTAAAGTAACTCCTTTTAAGTTTTTTAAAGAGCTGTTGTTAACCATCAACTCAAATAAATAAATGACCTTGTGTTTGATGGGCTTATTTTAGAGGAATAATTTCACATGCTGGCATGATGTATATGACTTCATGAATGGGAATGCATAAAATGTACCATTGTAAACTTTACTTTTTTTTTCTTTCAATTTTATGGTGATATTCAGTGGCTTACACCTGGAAATCTTCAAAACATGCATGTAACATAAATGGCAATGGGAGAAGAGTACATGGCATTGGTGGCTATTTGGTAAAATGTATCCTGTTGATCTTGTTATTTAGGTCTGCAGATATGAAAATTTGGATAGGTGATTGTGCTCACTTTTAAAATACACTTATCATATGTGAATTGATTGATATAAAGTATATGTTCTAAGTCTAGTTATATTTGTTGCTAAGCCCTCTTTCCTGCCTCACATGAGAGAAATGACAGCTATGGTCTGGGATAAAGTAATGGTCTTTACTAGAGAAAAGAGTTAACCCTGATCTCAATATGTCTTAACACTGTGTCCTTCTATCCCCTTTGACAACTGTGGGTCTGGCTTAAATGAGCTAAGCCCCTTGCTTTTTTGTGTGTTTCTTCTGTTTTATTTGTTTGTTTTTGTCCAGTGATTAAGATCCTCTTTTCCATCACCAAATAGGATTATGGATTTTATGGCGTCTTGCATATTTTCATCTGTTAAAACAGATTTTAAGGAAAATGATGGTAGAAAAGATCCAGTAAACTCATGGTATTTAGTTGATGTAACATATACATTGAAGAGTGAGTTAAAAGGACTGAATATTTAATATAATGTAAATCTAAAAGCCAGCAATAGAATTCATTTTGTCTGATTTTTTAAAACTTCTTGTTTACTTACATATCTTTTAACCTTCCCAAGACATTTACCACTGCAATGGGTGATAGCACACTGTAACATATGGAGAAATAGAATGCTTAATATTCACCAAAATTGTCACAATATTAACAAGATAAGGCTCTCTCCTATAAAAAGCTTACTTTAAAAGAATATTAAATGTTTGTGTATGTTCTTTTTCATCTGTTCTGGGAGTTTTGATTTTGGTGGTGGGTCAGATGAAGAAAATGTTGGGTATAAAGGGATCCAATTGGTGAGCTACAATTATTTCAAAAGTGAAAGTTAAAATTGCATTTCAAAATATGGTTGTCATAAAAGCACGATGTTGCATACTGACATGCATATATAACATTGATTCAAATTATGAATAGTATCATTGTTCATTTTTAGAAATTTCCTTATATAAGAAATGGACTAAATATTAAATAAGTAAATAGAATACAACACATTTGCTAAGATAAAGATTGGAGGAGGTGTGTTCTAGGAGAATGAGCAAAGTCCAGAAAAAGTGGTGTCCCCTATACTGTATGGGAAGGTTCTTTGGAGAGAGGAGAATAAAAACACAGAAAAAAGATCAGCTTTCCCCAGAAATAGGCTGACCAAAAACAAAAGAAAACCAAAAACCAACCCCAAAACCCCCAAAACAAAGAAAACAAACAAACAAACAAACAAACAATAAAAACCACACTCAGTGTGGTGCAGTTTATGAGGACTTAAGAACTGAAATCTTGGCCCTGGGATGAAATCTGTTATCTTTTAATTGTAAGTTTAGGGCTTTTGAGCAAGTTATAAAGCTGATGGACCTAAGTAGGGTTGTGAGAATTAAATGACATGTGTGCTATATAAATGCCATACAACCAATACTTAAATAAATTACAATGCCTTCGGTCACTGGGGAATGCAGTAGGATGATGCTGAGTGGAAAGAGAGGATTAGATTTCGATCCATTTATGTGATCTTTCATTCAACCAATATTTATTAGAAGATTTCTCTGAATTAGGTATTGTATTGTGCTAGGTGCTAATTACACATTGGTCATCAAACCCCTATTCTCTAGACTATTCTCCACTTTTCTGTGTACTGCTGAAAGACATTGTTTAAGTATACTAACAATGAACTAGTCTCAGTGCAGAACAATAGGATGTCATTGCATAGATGGTATGGACATCGAACAGAGATTTAAAATGAGCTTTAGGAGACCGACGTCTGTTACCACCCAGTTGTCATCACCCAATTTCTTTTTCTTAATTCAGGGATATTAATATTTGCCACCTCCCTCGCATGACTCTTTGAGGTGACTGAGATTAGCTAGTTGAATAGTTGTGGCATCATTAGGAGTGCAAGGTCATATAAATGCAAGCCTTACTCCATTACTCACTCCAACATGTCCATGGAATTTATTGTCGCAATTATGATTCAAAGCCGTGGGATATAAAAATGTGAATCGCTAGACAAATCTGCAATGCAACTTTAATCTGTGTGGTATATTTAATACAAAATTTTATTAAACTCTTTGAAAATTTGTCCCCTTAAGAGTTTAAGTTAAGCAGCCTGGATTAGAAAACTGAAATTTTATAATAACAGCTGAAATTCTAGCTGTCCACTTTATTACACTCACATCTCACAGGGGATTCCAGAACAGTAGATGACTTTACATAACATGAATTCAATACTCATCTGTGTTATGCAGGTGCACACTTTAGATTAGATCCTAAGAAACTTGTGTCTTGGCTCTTACTTCCAGAAGTATAGTTTTTCTGTTTTTTTTTTTTGGTTTACATTTCAAATATAAAATTTATTGTTAATGAAAAATTGAATAATCATTGTTATCACTTAGAATTTTGGATATTATCTTTCAGAATGGAGAAAATGTATTTCTGAATGGCTGGTTGGTGTGTATATCATGAAGTATGGAACTCTTCAAACAGGGTCCAGGACAGTGAAACCTAAGCAAACACATGAACATTTTTGAATATTCATATGAAGTCAGATAAATTGAGACATTAAATAATTTCACTTCAGTTAATTTCTTGTTTTTTGGCCAAATGATCTTGGAGCCAAATTTTCAGTTTTCAGAACTTTTTGGATTTATGAATGCAAGATTTTAGATGTGTATTAATAAAACAGGATAAAGCAATAGTGTACATAGGTAGAAGCAGAGTATCTTGTCATTTAAGAAGCATAGCTTGGTGGCACCAAATGTCTGGGTTCAAATCTTTTGGTAAGGTATTTATTCTCTGTGCCTCCTCAGTTTCTTCATCTTCAAAATGAGGATAATAACAAAACCTACCTTGTAGTTTGATATGAAGTATAATGTTAATATTAATAAAATTATAAAATGCTTAGAATAATGAGTGGCATAACATAAGTGCTATTTAAGAACTCATATAATGTCATCTACTTCATTTAAATTTAGGATCAGAAAATAAGAATGTAGTGAGTTAAATTTAGTTTTCTGAAAACAAAAGTTATGGCTAATTTTAACATTTATACATGTACATTCAATTATTATATATGCAATTAGTAGGCATTTGCTACCTGTACACTTTCTCTCTCTTACAGCTCACTCAAGAGAATGGACAAAAGAAATAAAGGAGCAGTGTTTATAGCACGCTGCACTCCTGCCTGCAGAAGTTTAGACAGAGAAGAGGTTTAAATTACGGACCAAAATATCATCCCCCAAATAGGGTTATTGTCCTTATTTAGTGAGAAGTTGATTAATGATCCCTTTGGAAATGGACCTCTCTTAGGACCAAGATAGTGATTTTTTTTTTTTTTTTTTTTTTTTTTGTGACCAGTAAGGGGATCGCAACCCTCGGCTTGGTGTCGCCCGCACCGCGCTCAACGGCAATCCCTATATAGGATCCGAACCCGTGGCCAGAGCGCTGCAGCGCTTCCAGCGCCGCACTCTCCCAAGTGAGCCACGGGGTCGGCCCAAGACAGTGATATTTTAAGACAAAATCAGTGTTAGTGTGAGTCAGACAGCTTAAGAGCACCATCCTTGACAAACTGCACAGGACAAAAATGCCTCCAGGTGTAGCTGACATTGTTTTGTACGCTGGCATAGGTATCTGAGGTACAGGTGGGGATGAGATCCTTGCTCTCCTAAGCCGCCTCCGACTCTACTGGGGAAAATAAACCAGAGATTATTTGGAGGATGAGGGCAAAGAATTGTGGGTTCCATTGTCATGAGCTTCCTCTTAGACGTGGCACCCACCTGGCCCTGGAACATGACAGTCTAGCAGCTGTGGCTCCCCAGTATCATTCTTGGATGGTCATGATCCTCTTCTCCCTGCCTTAATCTTAATCTTTCCTCTAATTTAGGATTCTAAGTTTCACATATTTATAGCAGGGCTCATATAATTGCAATCAATATTCTGCTTATCTTTCTGTATCTCAATCCAATTTTTGAAACTTGAGTCCACTTATACCACTTGTGCATTTTTTATCTTCTTGTAACAAAATTTTAGTAATAAAACATATCACTGGAAATTCTTTTTAAAATTTCTGTAGTTGTCCAACACCTTGCACACAGTGCCTTGCCGTGGAATTTTTGTAACACTATCCTACTTATCCTAGGTAGCTGAGAATTTGAGAAACTGACCAGTACTGAGAAACTTAATGCCATCAAATGATATTGCATTTCTATAAAGGAGCATTTTGTATAGGTAGCTTGTTAGAAAAAGCTTTGGTACCCACTAGATACAGACTGTTTCAGACAATACATTATCTTACAAGGTCAGATTATATAATAATATGCCTGACACTATCCTAAATTCTTTAACATTTCTTAATATTCCCAAGAGGAACAGTTCTGTGACATCATTTGGTAAAAAGTTTGCTAAATGCGGAGAATATGTTTCCCTCTCAATTCTGAATAAGAACAGGTCTTTGGGAGACTTTATGCTGCACCAGTGGTAAGAGTTTATGAATGTGCCTTTTTTTTTTTCTTATTGAAACATAATTGATTATATAGATTTGTGGGGTACAGAGTTTAGTATCAGTATTTGTGTACAATACGTGATGATCAAGTCAGGATAATTAGCATATCATCATTGCATTAACCAATTTCTTATAATCCCCCTTTCTCTCTCCCTTTCCCACTTCTGGTTACCACAGTTCTGTTCTCTTTTTCTGGAAGTTCTATGTGTTGTTTTGATTGTCCTTCTTTCCTTGCTCCCTCCTTCCCTCCCTCTCTCCCTTATACCCTCCCTCCCTCCCTCCCATTTTTCCTTCCCACGTATGAGGACATGCAGTATTTCTCTTTCTGTGCCTGGCTTATTCACTTAACATAATTTTCTCCACGTTCATCCATGTTGCCACGAATAAAAAATACTTTATTTGCTGAAGGAAGAGAAAAACTCTTCTAGGAAAGACATTTTGGAAACAACTTTTTTTGGAAAAATGAATTTGTTTTATTTATTTGACCTCTGAAATGCCATAAATATGGTCCCTATCTACTTGCAACTCCTCAGTACTCCTTTCCTCTTTCCTTCTGAGGCTGTGCTAAATCTCAACGCTGACTTTACCTTGAACTCTGGAGGTTTCTATAACATATTCTTGATTCCTGTATGAAACCTTCTGTGTTCTGGTACTTGATACATACTAGTAATAGCTTTACAGCCTTCACTTTTTAAAGCATTTTGAATAGCCTTTCCACTTAGGATCCACGAATTTGTATAAAACCCCAAAGGTTATATTGCTTTTGAACTAAAGGTTGTTGGTTTGTGGAATTTCCTTTAACTGAAAACACGTATGAGTTTGTGGTTTTAGTGTTTTCTGTTTTATACTATCCTACTTGTTTGTTTTCATTTTCAAAGCTGGATAATTTAGCATTAATTTCCATATTTTATAAAAGAGTAACTTTTTCCTTCCTTCCTTCCTTTTTTTTTCCAGTTGAAAGAGACAAGGATTTTTCTCACCAGCGAAGGCATTACAAAGAATTTCGGTTTGATCTTACTCAAATTCCCCATGGAGAGGCAGTAACAGCAGCTGAATTCCGTATATACAAGGACCGGAGCAACAATCGATTTGAAAATGAAACAATTACAATTAGCATATATCAGATCATCAAGGAATACACAAATAGGTACCAACTTTATATCTAACTTATTATCCTGGCAGGCAAATATTAAATTTTAGTAAAAGCCACAGATTATCCATGTGACCTATTAAATCATTTTCTCTGGGTGTAATGATCTTTAGGGAGAGGTAGAAACACGTTGAAAAGTAATTTCGTTGTTGTTGTTGGTGTGATAGGAAGTCAGATTTTAAAACTGGTCACAGGAAAACTGGTGACCAGAGGAGAGATAGATGTTACTCTACCCATTTTTCTGGTAAACCTGATGGAGAATGGCGAGGCTAAAACCATCAAAAAGACTCAGATTTACTGAGGGGTTTTAAAAAAGGGTGTTGAGGGAATGGAATGTGGGAAGTGAAAAGAAGGAGAGGGGGACATGAGCTGTGGGGGCTCTGTGCAAGGAGCTAGGTACTGGGTCTCACCTAGGCTCTGTCTGGTTTCCATCCCCAACCTTGATTTTATCTTAGGGTCCTGATGGATTTTGATGTGCTTTAGGGTGGAATGAGCATAGCTTTATTGATACTTTCTTTAGTTTCTCCCAATCTGATAGTAAGTGTTGCGTGGCAAGTTTGCAACTCCAGGTTGACTGGAAAACAACATAAATTCTTTCGTATGGTTGCCTCCCTACTCTTGACTTACTTTATTTCATGTTCTCTGCTTGCTGTAGTAAATCATCCAGCAAGATTTTCAGGGAAGGTTCTTTGTTGACATACTTTCTTAACCCCCACATATTTGAGAATGTCTTCCAGTTGCCTTTGTACAGAAATGAAGCTTTGCAGGGTATAAATTGGTTCAAAATCACTTTCCCTTAAAACTCTGTAGATACTGTTCCATTGTCTTCTGGCACTTAGAGTTGCAAGAGAAAAATCTGAGTTCAGCTTGATTCTTGCCCCTTTATAGGTAACTTGCTTTCTCTGTCTGAATACTTGTAGAATTTTTTCTTTTTCCTTGAAATTTAAAAATGTCATCAGAATATGTCTAGGTGTTGCTTTCCTTTCATCAAATTTTAAAGGTATCCTGTGCACTTTTTCCATCTGTAGACCTAGTTTGCTCTTCAACTCTTGAAAGTTTTCTTCAATTAGATCCTTAATTATGTTTCAGCTCCATTTGCTTTGTCCTCTGTTATTCCTATTACATGTAGACTGTATCTCCTGAACTGGCCATCTAGGTCTCTCTTTTTCTCCTCTTTTTTTATCTTGATTTCTTCTGCCTTTTTCTTTGCATGCTATGAGACTTTCTCTTATTTTTCATTTACTTCATTAATTCGACCTTGTGGCTTGTGTATTTCTATCAACTCTCTGAATGTGATGATACTTTTCAATCTCTCTGATCTTCTCTATCACTGAATATAGTTGTTAAACCCCTATATTATATGATTCTTAAAGCTTTCTATAGCTTCTATTTCTGGTACTATATCCATTTCAAGAGGAGGCATTTTCTTGATTACTTAGTTCTGTTCCTTTCTTCTGAACTGCAGTATTATAACCTTTTCAGAAGCTCTTCTTAACAACTGGAACCAAAAATGAAGATTCAGTAAGAGAAATTGATCTGAAAAATTCCTCCTACATTCCCCAGCTTTTCCCTACTGCTGACACCAATCTGTGTATTAAATGGTCTCATTCTTCCCCATATGTGTGTTCTAGGCCTTTGGTCTCATTTTGTAAATTTGTTCCTCATGCCAGAAAACTTCCATTTTATTCTGTCCACATGAAATTTATAATTAAGATAATTTAAAATTTTTTATTTTATTTAATAATATAGAAATGTATTATGATGAACTCTTGAAAACAAAAATGTTCTTAATTATCTGCTTTAGAAAATTCAAAACTGTCACAAGAGAAGAGATGCAGGAAAGGAAGTAAGGAAAAAAACTTAGATCATAATGAGCAATGAATTTTGAGCTTGATTTCAATCCCTGTAACAAAGTCAGTTTAAGAAAATGAATGATAGTTACATATGTAACAAGTTACACAATGTATAAAGAATATTATACCCTAAAAGACTTATGTAAAGTTAATGTTTGATTAAAATATTTACAGTAACAAAGTCAGTTTAAGAAAATGAATGATAGTTACATATTTAACAAGTTACACAATATATAAAGAATATTATACCCTAAAAGACTTATGTAAAGTTAATGTTTGATTAAAATATTTACATCAATAAAGACTGCTTAATAGCTTTTTTGTTGATTCTTTAAAAAAAGATCAACAAAATTTGCAAAACTTTAATCTAGATGGACCAAGAAAAAAAGAGAGAAGATAGAAATTACTGAAATCAGAAATAAAGCAGGGGCATGGTCCAGCAGTTGCTTCTTCTATTATGCTGGAGTGGACTTTGAGGAGAAAGATGTCCTCTTCTTTTTGTGGTTTCTGCTGGTGACTCTCCTTGTGTCACTGCAGTTGGGTGTCTGGCAGTCTGCCTGCACGGTAGCTGTGGCTACTACTGTGGCATCCAGCTGCTTTTGCGGCAGCCACAGCTGTGGCAGTGGCTGTGGTGGGCCACCCGTGAGGAAGTGGTGTTTTTGGAGCACCACTTGACTATTTCCTGGTGGAGGATGCTGCCCTCCGCTCCTACCTAGGACCCTGGGTGTGATCTGTTTCTTTCCTGCATCTGGGAGGAGGGGGCTCAGAAATGAGCATAATTACACTTGAAGGAGAGAGAGAAAGAGAGGATAATAAAAGAACTTTATGCTACATCTAGTTTTACAAAATAGCCCTCCCAACTTCTCCCATGTACAGAAAGACAAAAATAAAAACACTAGAAAGTTGAAAATAAGTTGCTCTTATTTTTTCTTAAGCTATGGAAAATATTTTTTCCCACAAAAAATGAAGGTAAATAAATATTTTTTTCTTTCCTTTATTCTATGGAAAACCCCCCTGCTAATTTGGAAGTTTGACTTTAATTCTCTGAAAGAGAAAAAGTTTATATTAAAAATACTTCCTTTATGTATCAAATATCACAGTTAAAATGGAAAGAATATAAATTTGAAAAAAGTAATTTATTTATTTATTTATTTTTTAATGTTGTTGTTGGTTTCACATATTTCTTAGAAAGCTAAAATGACATGGAAAAAGAAACTAGTACCTCTGGCTATTTCCAAGACAAAGGTCACCTTTCAAAACTTCTATCATCAAACTGTGGATTTTACCTACCTAGAATTTTAAATTAAACTCAGAAACAATTGAAAAGTTAGTGCAGACTGTATTCTTTAATGCAGTTCTCTTGACAGTGCACACAATGCATATATATTTTCACATATATAAAGCTCACTCTCCCCAAGGTATTGTATAGTAGTGTCTAAGTGGGGATTCTTGCAGTAATTTAGACTGTTGTTTTATGGAAATGTTTTACATTTAAGACATCATTTTATCTATTAACCATTTACTTTATGAATTCTTTGAGAGTGTTACATAATCAAATTTTAGAAAACGACATATCCATTATGTAATCTCTTTTCCCATATATTTATCTTAGTGAGACTTACAACTCAAATTATGTATTTTATTCCTACCATCTCCCACCTTCCTTATTTATCCTTACTCATATTTAAATGTGTGCAATTTAAAGGGGTGTTCTGATATTTATCCAAATCTTTATTTTTTTTTCTTGGTAAAAAGTTAACACACTTTGCATCATTTCACTTATTTAATCTTTTCACACAATGCTGACAGCCCCAAATTCTATATAGAAGCCATTGCTTTTCAGTCATACCTCATATATCTGGCATTATTGGGAAATGAGGTTTCCACATGATAGAATTTTCCAGATAATTCAGCTGAATTTGGCATGGTTTGTTGAGTGCCTACCATGTGGCAAGTGCAGAGGACATAAGGCAGAGTAAATAAGACCTCAAAAGCTCATAGCCTGGGGGCTAGGGGCTGTGGTGGGCCTGCCGCACACAGACTTTAATAAATATAATACAATGTGCTAAGTGCTATGATGTAAGCATGTACGAAGTGTTGTGGAAATACAAATGAAGGGAAAATTAATTCTTTATTTGGAAAGGTGAGGGACCTTAGGGAAAGCCTCTGAGAAGAGTTTACCTTTGAGTTGAGCTTTTCAAGATGAGTTGGAACTTTCCATAGGCAAAAGGGGGAGAGAGAGAGAGAGAGAATATTTTAGAAGAAATATTCCTAAGCGTTAAAATGTTTATATGCGTAATGAATTAAATAATACAAATAAAATGATCAATGCCGGTATTACTACTAATAAGAATAGCAGCCAGCACTTTTGCATTTAATACACACTCTCCATGTGTCTGGCGCTGTGCTAAGTGCTTAACTTGAATTAAATTTTTCACAAATATATATATTTATATATTCCCCAAAGAAAATGTGCTATGTATAAGCCAACCTTTTCCTAATGCTCTGCTATGAATGTAAATTTCTGTGCTCTATTGTAAACACATTTTAAGCTAGCCTGCTCGATGTCATTAGTCACCTTCACTACTGGGATATATTTAGTTAAGCTGTCATCGTTCCAGTTCACAGTCAGCTCCATATTTACATCATCTCCCCACTCCTGCTTCTCTAAGATTTGTGATTCTTCTGTGGTCAGACTTAAAAATGTACATAGACAATTTCCACTCAGGAAGATTTCCTGGGGTCTTGAGAACAGCATTGCAGAACAGGACACTCAGATGGTAGATGATGTTGTCCCTAAAGCATATAGGACAGTACACAAGCAAAGCTTGCATTTCTTCAGTGTGCAGGGGTCATGCTCTATTTCTATGGTTCTCAACGGAGGTGATTTGGACGCCTAGGAGACAGCTAACAATGTCTGGAGGCATTTTTGGTTGCCACAATTGGCCATAGCAGTTGTGGGGAGGCTGAATATATGCTACTGACATCCAGTGGGTAGATAAGCTAGGGCAGTGGTGTGGATAGGGATGCTGCTAAACTTTCTAAAATGAACAAAACAGCCCCTCCACACAATGAAGAACGATTTGATCCAAAATGTCCATAATACCAATGTTGAGAAATCCTGCTGTATTTGAAGATTTAAGTTATAAACCTAAAAATGGGAATAATTTGTGCCATAAAACAGTACATCAGTTAATTTTTCTTTAACTATTTCATATTTTGGGTCTTAAGATTCGTAGTATGAAAGAGCTCTTAGGAACTCGTCCTGGGTACATTACTCATTCACTGGGGGTGTGAAAGTGGTTGGACTATCTATATCACTGTCTCATCTCTTTTTTTTCTTGTTGAATGAGGGGACCTCCTGTGTATATACCTGGTAGCACATGTTTAGATTTCTCTGCAGGGGAAAAATGTGGGGTGATGTAATGCCAGGAAAGTTGCTAAATATTAAAAAAATGTCTTGGCAATTTTAAAAAAAATTCTGCAAGTGTGAAGAAGTGATTGAATTTTCTTAATGGGAATTCAGCTTGTTTTTCTACTTTTGTCATGCTTTTCATTCAATTTTATCTAATGTTACTATTTTCCCAATTTTCATCTGTACGTTTTAAATACAACAGAGAATGAGATATTCTGAAAATCGACACTCAATGAGATTTACAGAATTTTTATAATTTCACATTTGTTTCATGAAAAAAATACCACTTGAAAACACAAATCAGCAAATAAATTCAAATTCTAACATTGTTAAGCTAAAGCTGCTCATGAGAGAAACTTTTGACATTATAAACTCCAGAGAATGCCATTTATTAATTTGTAGTCTCTTGTTATGTGCTCAGTACTAGAATGTAGATTGGGTTCCTTAAATGGCATGATGGTACTTATGCCAAATACCCATAGAAAGATGTGTGCTT
>NW_007727275.1:77652-82989 GCF_000696425.1 Galeopterus variegatus | reverse complement strand
TAAAATTTATCTGTGCAGTTCCTTGCCAATTCTCCAAAGCTTTTTTTTTGGCCAGATTTAGAGCTTTGTGATTAGACGGTAGAGTGACTATACACTTGGTTAACCACCCTTTTCTTCCCTTCTCTCTCTATAAAACATATACATTAGGTTATTTCAAAAAGCTCATAAAAAGATTTGTATTATCTTTTAATGCTACTTTTCCACAAACTTTGTAAAGTACTTTTGTGTATATATATATATACATACACACATATATGCATACATACATATAATTGAAATGAAAACACACATACAGAAAAATATACATAAACATATATGCATACAGACATATAATTGAAATGATAACAACTAGGTGAATATTTATTTTTCATTATCTTTTATTGTTGATTATATAAATAATTTTAACTTCTTTTTGATGTTTTCAACTTAATGTTTTTCCTCTAATTGAATTTAGGAGTGAAGGTTTATTATGAATTAAATATTAATAAATGTTCCTAAAGTTAAAGAAAATAAGTGAATTCCTTTGTCCAAAACTTATAATGTCCAGATTATTAATGAACTTTTATAATTAAATTGCGTAAATCAGTTCTGCCTCTAAATATGCCCTCAAGCATAATACATACAACTTATTATCACACACATGCTGTACGTGTGTTTTGATAACAAAATAGCAATTATAGTAATTTGTATAACTTTTATTTGTATATCTTTTTTAACCTTTCAATAGATTTATGAAATAGAAATTATTTTAATCTTCATTTAAAGAAGAAACAGAAGTTCAGGAAGGTGACTTTATAGGGCATAATTATTTTTCTAACACTAAGCAAAGCCTAAGTACAGCAAATCATTGTTGAAATTAAGCAAGCACCAACTCCATCTGTAATTATGGTCCCGGGCTTCATGAAGGTAGACTTTAAAAAATTTTTCTTTATTCATTATTAGCATATTCATTTTTACAAATCATGATGTTTCTTTATGCCCTTTGCCCGACCTATCACTTCCCCAACCCTCTCCCTCCCTTCCCCTCTTCTCCTTAGGTTTGTTCTCTCCTGAAAGTTCAACGTATTGTTGTGGTCTTTTCTTTATTTTTCCTTCATTCCTTCCTTTCTCCTTCCTTTCCTCCCCCTCCTCCCTCCCTCCCTCCCTCCCTTCCTTCCTTCCTTCCTTCCTAGCAGCCAGATATGAGTGAGAACATGTGGTATTTTTGCTTCTTTGTCTGGCTTATTTCACTTAACATAATTTCCTCCAGACTCATTCATATTGTTGCAAGTGGCAGAATTTCATTCTTTTCTATGGCTGAGTAGTATTCCATTGTGTGTGTGTGTATGTATATATATATTATATATATATATTATATACATATATATATATATATATATAAAGTGTCATGAAAATCAACTACTATTTTAATAATGTACATTGAGAAGTTAAAATTTAAAAAAGTATTTAAAGAAACATGGCAAAAGTTCTATAATCTTACTAAGGAAAGCTATCCAAACTATGACACAAAATCCAGATGACATTTTAAACAAGATTGATAAATTACATTAAATAATGGATTCCATAACATGGATTCCACACAGAGGAATTAAAAGAAAAAATAGTATGAGATATTCAATGTCCTAAATATAAATTTATATGCATCCTATAAGTAGCCTCATGTTTATTGCATTAATGAAAAATCTCTCTATTTAATTCTGTTTGTGCTTGCTCCCCAAAATTTCACACTACTTCTCCCTTTCATATCTTAACCAAGTTCACTGATGTAATACTTGGCTTTCAATCTCTTCACTTTCTCATATTTTTATTCACCCCTCAACCCATTGCAATTTGATTTCCATAATTCCACTCAATTGATAATCCACAAACAGCCTCCTTGCTACCAGATTTTATGCATACTTTTTCTTTCTTTCTATTCTCTTCAGTAGTTGATATTGCTGAGCACTTCCTATTTAATATGTGAAATATCCCAAGGAAGGGAGTGTATTAGTTTCTTAGGGCTGCCATAACAAATTACTGAAAACTTCAATGGCTTAATAAAACAGAAATTTGTTCTCTTATAATTCTAGAGGCTAGAAGTCCAAAATCAAGGTGTTGGCAGGGCCATGTACCCTCTGAAACCTCCAGGGGAGGATCCCGCCTTGCCTCTTCCAGCTTTTGGTGGCCCCAGGTGTTCCTTGGCTGTGTGAGCATGAATCCAATTTCTTCTTGTCTTTGTATGGCCATCTTCCCTTTGTGTGTCTCTATCTCTGTGTCTCTCCTCTTCTTGTCAGTATACAAGTTGTATTGGATTAGGGCCCAAATATAATTAAATCTTAATTTAATTATATTTGCAAAGACCCGATATCCAAATAAGATCACATTTATAGGTACCAGGGATTAGGACTTCCACACATTTTTTTGGAAGATACAATTCAACCAATAACAGGGTGCAAATCAGTTAGTCTCTGATNTTTTCTTCCCTTCTCGCTCTATAAAACATATACATTAGGTTATTTCAAAAAGCTCATAAAAAGATTTGTATTATCTTTTAATGCTACTTTTCCACAAACTTTGTAAAGTACTTTTGTGTATATATATATATACATACACACATATATGCATACATACATATAATTGAAATGAAAACACACATACAGAAAAATATACATAAACATATATGCATACATGCATACAGACATATAATTGAAATGATAACAACTAGGTGAATATTTATTTTTCATTATCTTTTCTTGTTGATTATATAAATAATTTTAACTTCTTTTTGATGTTTTCAACTTAATGTTTTTCCTCTAATTGAATTTAGGAGTGAAGGTTTATTATGAATTAAATATTAATAAATGTTCCTAAAGTTAAAGAAAATAAGTGAATTCCTTTGTCCAAAACTTATAATGTCCAGATTATTAATGAACTTTTATAATTAAATTGCGTAAATCAGTTCTGCCTCTAAATATGCCCTCAAGCATAACACATACAACTTATTATCACACACATGCTGTACGTGTGTTTTGATAACAAAATAGCAATTATAGTAATTTGTATAACACTTTTATTTGTATATCTTTTTCAACCTTTCAATAGATTTATGAAATAGAAATTATTTTAATCTTCATTTAAAGAAGAAACAGAAGTTCAGGAAGGTGACTTTATAGGGCATAATTATTTTTCTAACACTAAGCAAAGCCTAAGTACAGCAAATCATTGTTGAAATTAAGCAAGCACCAACTCCTCTGTAATTATGGTCCCTGGCTTCATGAAGGTAGACTTTAAAAAAATTTTCTTTATTCATTATTAGCATATTCATTTTTACAAATCATGATGTTTCTTTATGCCCTTTGCCTGACCTATCACGTCCCCAACCCTCTCCCTCCCTTCCCCTCTTCTCCTTAGGTTTGTTCTCTCCTGAAAGTTCAATGTATTGTTGTGGTCTTTTCTTTATTTTTCCTTCATTCCTTCCTTTCTCCTTCCTTTCCTCCCCCTCCTCCCTCCCTCCCTCCCTCTCTCCCTTCCTTCCTTCCTTCCTGGCAGCCAGATATGAGTGAGAACATGTGGTATTTCTGCTTCTTTGTCTGGCTTATTTCACTTAACACAATTTCCTCCAGACTCATTCATATTGTTGCAAGTGGCAGAAATTCATTCTTTTCTATGGCTGAGTAGTATTCCATTGTGTGTGTGTGTATGTATATATATATTATATATATATATTATATACATATATATATATATATATATAAAGTGTCATGAAAATCAACTACTATTTTAATAATGTACATTGAGAAGTTAAAATTTAAAAAAGTATTTAAAGAAACATGGCAAAAGTTCTATAATCTTCTTTTCTATGGCTGAGTAGTATTCCATTGTGTGTGTGTGTATGTATATATATATTATATATATATATTATATACATATATATATATATATATATAAAGTGTCATGAAAATCAACTACTATTTTAATAATGTACATTGAGAAGTTAAAATTTAAAAAAGTATTTAAAGAAACATGGCAAAAGTTCTATAATCTTCTTTTCTATGGCTGAGTAGTATTCCATTGTGTGTGTGCCCAGTAGTGGGATTGCTGGATCATATGGTAGCTCTATCTGTAGTTGTCTGAGAAACCTCCATACTGTTTCCCATAATGGCTGTGCTAATTTACGGTCGCACCAACAGTGTAGAAGATTTCCCCTTTCCCCACATTCTTGCCAGCATTTGTTATTCTCAGTCTTTTTAATAATGGCCAGTATAATGGGAGAAAATATTTGCAAACTATACTTCCAAGAAGGGATTAATTTTCAGAATATACAAAGAACTCAAGCGGCTATACAGCAAAAAGACAAATAATCCAATGAAAATAATGGGCAAAGGAGATGAATAGACATTTTTCAAAGGAAGACGGGTACATGAAAAAATGCTCAGCATCACTAGTCATCAGAGAAATGCAAATGAAAAGCACCATGAAGGTAGACTTATAGTGTGGCTCTTTAAAGCATGCATGAGTCCCACACCTTCTGCTTGAGTAATGAGAAAATACCAGTAAGAAATGTTTGTTAATCATATTTAAAAACAAGCAAGCAAATTTATGTGCCATGAGTCTCATGATATAGTACTCTTGATACAATAGATTTCAACAAAAGATAAATGGGGGTCCTATCAAGGATCCATTCAGTACATACCAGTTTATCCAATACCTCTTGCTAAGAAGTGATTTTAGTTTTGCATTTAAACTCCAAGGATAGTGTAACAGAGAGGAAACTAAGCATGCAGTTATTTTAGATGATTTTCAGTATTGTCCATACTGACATGTTTCTTTTTGTGTTAAAATAGTGTGAACTATGTGATATTTCTCTTTCTGTGACTGACCTGTTTCACTTAATATAATTTTCTCTGGTAGTATTTCATTCTTTCTTATAGCAGAGTAGAATTCCATTGTGGAGATATAACAGTTTCCTTATCCACTCATCTGGTGATGGACATTTGGGCTGGTTCCAACTCTTGGCTATTATCAATAGTGTTGCGATAAACATCAGAGCACATGTTCTCACTTATCTGTGGCAGCTAAAAATAATTAAATAAATAAATACACAAACAAATAAAGGGTGGGGGGGAAGAACACATAACAATCACAACAATTCCTTGAACTTGTTAAGACAAGTGAACAGACATGATGTGAGAGGGGGGAGGGGAGAAAGCGTGGGGGGAAGAGGAATGGGTAAAGTGTCATGAAAATCAACTACGATGTACATTGAGAAGTTAAAATTTAAAAAAGTATTTAAAGAAACATGGCAAAAGTTCTATAATCTTCTTTTCTATGGCTGAGTAGTATTCCATTGTGTGTGTG
>NW_007727275.1:31278-77546 GCF_000696425.1 Galeopterus variegatus | reverse complement strand
ATGTACATTGAGAAGTTAAAATTTAAAAAAGTATTTAAAGAAACATGGCAAAAGTTCTATAATCTTACTAAGGAAAGCTATCCAAACTATGACACAAAATCCAGATGACATTTTTAAAAAGATTGATAAATTACATTAAATAATGGATTCCATAACATGGATTCCACACAGAGGAATTAAAAGAAAAAATAGTGTGAGATATTCAATGTCCTAAATATAAATTTATATGCATCCTATAAGTAGCCTCATGTTTATTGCATTAATGAAAAATCTCTCTACTTAATTCTGTTTGTGCTTGCTCCCCAAAATTTCACACTACTTCTCTCTTTCATATCTTAACCAAGTTCACTGATGTAATACTTGGCTTTCAATCTCTTCACTTTCTCATATTTTTATTTACCCCTCAACCCATTGCAATTTGATTTCCATAATTCCACTCAACTGATAATCCACAAACAGCCTCCTTGCTACCAGATTTTATGCATACTTTTTCTTTCTTTCTATTCTCTTCAGTTGTTGATATTGCTGAGCACTTCCTATTTAATATGTGAAATATCCCAAGGAAGGGAGTGTATTAGTTTCTTAGGGCTGCCATAACAAATTACTGAAAACTTCAATAGCTTAATAAACAGAAATTTGTTCTCTTATAATTCTAGAGGCTAGAAGTCCAAAATCAAGGTGTTGGCAGTGCCAGGTACCCTCTGAAACCTCCAGGGGAGGATCCCGCCTTGCCTCTTCCAGCTTTTGGTGGCCCCAGGTGTTCCTTGGCTGTGTGAGCATGAATCCAATTTCTTCTTGTCTTTGTATGGCCATCTTCCCTTTGTGTGTCTCTATCTCTGTGTCTCTCCTCTTCTTGTCAGTATACAAGTTGTATTGGATTAGGGCCCAAATATAATTAAATCTTAATTTAATTATATTTGCAAAGACCCGATATCCAAATAAGATCACATTTATAGGTACCAGGGATTGGGACTTCCGCACATTTTTTTGGAAGATACAATTCAACCAATAACAGGGTGCAAATCAGTTAGTCTCTGATAAGAGAAATAGAACCACTGTGAGTAATAAAGAATAAGGAATTTGTTATAGGGATCTGACTTTCTGCAGTCATTGGACCTGGTTAAACAGTTTGTGTAAGGCTTTTGCTACTGCATCCGGTTTTGGGTCTAAAGTTAGTAGCGCAGGCAGATGGGAAGGAAAATAGATGTAGAGTTGGAAAAGACATAGAGAACTAGAACCTGCCAGGATAAGCTGGAACTCTGAGGACAAATTGAAACCCATGTCCATCTCTAATGCCTTGTGGCCTCCGACTTCAATGATGTAGGTGACCTGCAGGTGAAGCTGGTGTGCTTCACCATGCGTTTTGCATACACTTTGTCCAGGATGTAGGGAAGCTGAAGGAGGTGATCTTGCAGGAGGAGTTGTGGGTCACGATTTAGAGAAGTTGATGAAGTTGATATCTAGTGGAAGCTGGAAGAGCTGCAGGCCCAGCTGTTTCCAACAAGGTGAGCCAACACATCAGTGACAATGTACGTGAGCAGCAGGAAAGCCTGGCACTTGACAGTCTTTTAATCATAAAGTTGGCTCCTGTTTCCCTTTCACTGTCTACCTCCTGTGTCAATTTCTCTGATAGTTCACACAGAACCGAACAGGGAAACGACAAATGTCTGTTCAGGTCTTTTTCCCACTTTTTAATTGGGTTATTCGATTTTTGCTGTTGAGTTGTTTGAGTCCCTTATTTATTTTGGATATTAGCCCCTTTTCTGATGTGTAGTTTGCAAACACTTCCTCTCTGTAGGTGACAAATGTCTGTTCAGGTCTTTTTCCCACTTTTTAATTGGGTTATTCGATTTTTGCTGTTGAGTTGTTTGAGTTCCTTATTTATTTTGGATATTAGCCCCTTTTCTGATGTGTAGTTTGCAAACACTTCCTCTCTGTAGGTCATCTCTTCATTTTGTTGATTATGTCCTTTGCTATGTAGAAGCTTTTTTAGTTTGATGTAGTCCCATTTGTCTATTTTTGCTTTAGTTGCCTGTGCCTTTGTAGTCTTGTCCAGAAAAATGTTGCCTATTCCCATTTTATGTAGCATTTTCCCTATGTTTTCTTCCATAGTTTGGGGTCTTAAATTTAGATCTTTAATCCATTTTGAATTGATTTTTGTGTATGGTGAGAGATAGAGGGCTAGTTTCAATCTTTTGCATGTAGTTAATCCATCTTTGGATGTTATTTATTCTTTTTCTAGCTGAGCCATACTCTGCCTTTGATATGCTGTAACTTCAGTACTGAAGTATGAGGTTAGCTATTATCAAAACCACTTATACTAGATGGTAGATGGATGGGAAAGGAAAGGGAAAATAGAGAATTGGTTAAAATATACACAAATACATTAACATCAAAAAAAGGAAGGAAATACCATAATATCATAGTCTTCATTTCTGCAACTGATGACATGGTTATAGCTGGTATTTATAATTTTCTTTTTCCATTATGCAATCCATATCTTCTTTGTTTTAGCGAGCCTCACTGCTGGTCATTTATCCTTACCTAGTGACATAAACCAAACATTAATTCTCAAAATGTCTGGGCCATTTTCAGTAATGCCTGCATTGAGCTGTAGTTTTCCACTGAACTTTGTCAAATGATGGGGGAATACTAAGAGGTGTTCCAGGCAATCGCTTGTATTCCAGGGATACTTCTTCTTATCTGTATTGTGATAGTAGCAGTCCAATTTCTCCTTTTTAAGATCATTCGTCCCACATAGTATAGTAACATCTTGTTGGCTTGTTGATTCACTGGTGTGAGGACCCCAAAGTGGTCAGGTGGCTGGTTCAACTTCCAGTTTAATAGAATCTCTGCTTTGGCCAGTAGTGCCAGCATTGCACCATTGGGAAAAAAGGGCTCCAGACCAGCACAGACCAATGTTTTGGGGGTCAGTATCAAAAATTTTACTAGTTGGAACAGGTAGAGTGAGAGGACCACTCCCATTTCCACCTTTTGATTTCCAGACCCTTGAAATACATGGCTATGAGATAAACAGCCATACTGGCTATATTGGTTGCTAATTTAAATTGTACAAAGCTTCCTGAAGGACATTAATCCATTCTTGTAAGATATTGGTACCCAACTGGTGGCATAACTGAGTCTTCAAGTGGCCATTCTCCTGTCCTGCTGCTTCAAGGTAATGGGAAACATGGCAAAACCAGTGAATTTCAAGAGCATGAGCCCATTCTGCACTTCATTTCTATAAAATGAGTTTGTCAATCACAAGGAATGCTGTGTGGAATTCTGTGAATAAGAAAATAAAGCATTCTGAAAATACATGGGTAGTGATTTGGGGAGAAGTATCACGTGCAGAGAAGGCAAATTCTAATCCAGAGTGCTTATTCCAAGGAGAACAAAGTACTGACCTTCCAGTACTGAAGTAAGTAGCTCAATACAATCCCCCAAACACAAGGTGGCTGTCTAATCCCCATGGAGAATGCTGCTGTAAGGATTTATTGTAGAAATCTGACCTTATGCAATTGTGGATCTAAACAATTTATGTAAGGTTGTTGTTCTGTATCTGATGCTGGGCCTAAGGACCACAGGGCAGATAGTCAGAAAGGAAAGGTGGATGTGAGTTGAGAGAAACAAGAACAAATCAGAACCTGTGAAGATAATCTGGAACCTGTGAGGACAAACTGGAACTTACCCTCAAGCTTTCAACTTCAGTGATACAGGGGATTTTCTACCACATCCTTCCTCTTAGAGGTGCCTGCATGCCTTGCCTTCGGTTCTGAGGGACTGAATAAAGAGAATTAGTGGGATCTGAACAAATTGCAGGCCCAACTGCTGCCCCACGCTGATAAGGTGAACCAGCAGATCTCAACAATATGCCTAACCTGCACTAATGCTTGATCATACGGTAAGCAGTCTTCCAAGCAAAAATGTGGCTACTGCTTCACTTCTACCTTCCAAATGTTACCCAGACTTCCTTTGCAGCTAACCCTAAACCAGAACCATGCAACTTAGTTGAAGTGTAATAGTATAAAGCCACCCTAGAAAGCAAATAAATGTTAAATTGAAAGAGGAAATAAGTGAATGAATAGATGGATGGATGTGTGAAATGTCTCAGGTCACTCACTTCCTTTGCTTTGCTTCTATCTATCTTAAGCTAGTGGCTGAGCTCAACCTTTTATTGCTTCACTCAAAAAACCAGTGATTTTTCAGGGTAAAAAAAGCAATTGCATTATGGTTTTGGACTAAAGGGAGCTATTATACTTTAAGAGAAAGTGTTCTGAAGATGGAATATAAAAACCTGGGTCCTAGTCCTCCAATTAATTGGCCGGTTGACCATGGGAAATAATTTCATTTCTCTTTAAATTTTCCTATGAAAAAATGCTTTGGCTAAGTAATTTATATCCCACTTAGTTATGGTATTCTGTGATTTATTTTGGTCACTTTCAGAGGTAAAATCCCAGTCTAGCTTACTTAACATCACACATTCTTGGTCATAATTTTTTGTCTTACAATGAGAATATTCCATTTATTCAGCTGAATATGCAGTAGAGAAAGTTAACATTTCAAACATCCAATACTACATGCATGGTGTGCTACTAGGCATGTTTTCATTCTTTATATGCCTGATTATAAGGAGAGCATATTATCATAATATAATCATATAAAATGATATTCCCTTTATTCATAATGAGACAAATTATAGGAGACAATTAAATATTTATACACTTGGATTTCTGTATAGACATAGATCTATGATAAATGCACTTAAAATAGTCAAAATTATAATAGTTTCTCAATATAATGTGTATTTTAAATCACATCTTAATTTAAAATGATTCATTAATATAGTCATGTTCCTTGTTTTACTCTCAAAATACACATCTGATAAATTTTTTCAAACTTATCTCATGCATCTTTGACATTATTCTATTTATTTGGCGAGTTTTCCAAGCTAGGAGGAAAAGGAAGTATTTGGTTGACGTTCTACCATACTGTGACTCTAAAGTGTCCTCAAAATCCAATTCAAGTAGAAGCTAAATGAATCTTTTCATTGCTTGTCATATGTCTGCAGTATCTCAAACTGAATCCTGTATCGGATATGAAGAAAGTGTCTGCAATCTTCCTCTGGTAAACACTATAATTGAAATTGTGAAAGGAGAGTAACATGTGTATAGTTCAGAGTAGGGTAGCTAGATGACTTAATTGATCATAACACATTTATTTTAATTTCTCTAGGTGAATGGAAAAACAGTATATAAATCAAACTAAAATGAAGAAATGAAGATGTAGTTTCTAAAATATTGACTGAATATATTTTTACTTCATTTCAGTTAAAAATAGTTCAATTTTCAATTTTAGATATTTTTCTAAAAACATAATATATCCACAATTTATTCAAAACAAATTTTCTTTTACATTTTGTGAATCACCTTTTAGGTGACTTCTGTGTTATAGATAGATGGCATGTGCAGTAGAATAGTATTTAGCACAGCTTATTATAACAAAGGTTTGATTTTCTCAGTATAAATCATATGCTCTTAAACAGATTCAGTACAGTATAAAAGGTCATAAAAATGCACAACATTTTTATTATATAGCATCGTTATATCTACTCTATCTTGAAGGAGTTCCAATGCTTTACAATTAACCTATCTGAGCCTCAATTTCATCGATATGAAAGAACTGTTGTAAATATTAAATGTCAGAAATAGGTAACATTTAGATCAGAGACTGACTGTAGTAAGAAAATAATAAATAAAATAATTCATTATAATTCAACAATTATTCGATATGAAAGAACTGTTGTAAATATTAAATGTCAGAAATAGGTAACATTTAGTTCAGAGACTGACTGTAGTAAGAAAATAATAAATAAAATAATTCATTATAATTCAACAATTATTCATACATTTGTAATTTTAATGCTAAAATTAAGATTCAAACATATATATGCCTTGTTAATAACAGTAATACTGCAGATTATCCTAGAACATATAAGTTTGTATTCACAGCTATTATTGTCACCAGGGGACTTATACTTGCAAACGATTCACAGCTATTACTGTCACCAGGAGACTTACACTTGCAAAAGATGTTAAAGCAAGTCACTGTGGATTGTATCACTCAGCACATGGGATTTATCCCTTAATCCAATGGTGCACTCTGTGACTCTTGGCCTTTGGTATCCATAACATAATTATATAATGAAAAATGAAAAATATTAGAAAACTATCTTTAAAACAGATACTTGAATTACATCCTACTGATGCTCCATCCTTTGGCGATCCACATTCATCCAAACTGGAGCAGCTACTTTCATTTCTGTCTCTATTCAGTTTTAATAGTTTGTTTCCAGGGCTACTTACAGATGGTGGTTTGGGGAATGTTGATGACCAGGGACCAAATTAAGACCACTAAGTCAGTTTGTAAAGACCAGTGAAAAGCAGGAAAGTGGAAATTGCTTTCAGATATTACTAATCTGCACCAGGTTTGGCCTGGAAGCCTAGCAATAAAGGTTCTGTATCTTATTACTCATCACTTGAGTCGCTTGTTCCCCTGTTCTTTAATTAACTCCTGTTATTTTAAAGAGTGCTTTTGGAATGTTTTCACTTAAGTATAGGAAATGATGATCTTCATTCAAACCTTTAACTTTTTTTGTTCCTTTTCTCCGTAGGGATGCAGATCTGTTCCTGTTAGACACAAGAAAGGCCCAAGCTTTAGATGTGGGTTGGCTTGTCTTTGATATCACTGTAACCAGCAATCACTGGGTGATTAATCCACAGAACAATTTGGGCTTACAGCTCTGTGCAGAAACAGGGGATGGTAAGCACTAAATTTCATATGCTTTTTGTTGAAGCTTGTTTTTGACACATTGAGAGTTACTACTTTTTATGTGATTTAACAATTTATGTTTTATAGTTATGTTGTACAAGGTAGCACATTCCATAGGTTAGTGCAATGTATTAATTAGTTAATAGATATATGGACACATGTATCCAACACACATTTATTGTCAGGCTTTTGGGGGTGGAAGGAGGGTAAAGAAGAAGTAGGTGCTGCTCCTGCTCCCAAGGAATTTTTAGTCTAGTGTTAAAGTCCTGAATGTAAACAAGTAGCACTACTGTAATATAACAATATCAAAAGAAAGCTATATCCAAGTACAAAGTGCTAGGCTCTATGTATTGATTATGGTGGTGGTTTTACAGCTATACAATTTGTAAAAATTTATAGAACTGTACATCAAAGAAGAGTGAATATTACTATATGCAAATTATATCTCAAAACCGACTAAAAAAATGACAAATGTATATTTAAAAAATTGCTCAGGAAACAAAATAGCTACCAATAATACAATGGGGGAGAGACAGGATGGGACTGAAACAAGAGTCATGAAAAGTTGCACAAAATAATATCAAGTAGGCCTTAATGTATTGCAATATTTGGCCAAAGACAACTGCTCCAGAATCGCCTCTGGGAGGGGCCTGAAAGAAATAATTTTTAGGAAGCTCAAGAAGAAGTATTCATTGAACATGCTCAGGAAACAAAAAAGCTACCAATAATACAACGGGGGAGAGACAGGATGGGACTGAAACAAGAGTCATGAAAAGTTGCACAAAATAATATCAAGTAAGCCTTAATGTATTGCAATATTTGGCCAAAGACAACTGCTCCAGAATCACCTCTGGGAGGGGCCTGAAAGAAATAATTTTTAGGAAGCTCAAGAAGAAGTATTCATTGAACACCTACTATGTGCCATGCACTGGGCTACATTCTAGAGATACAATGGTGAGCAAAAGCAGGTGGCTTCATGGGGTTTGCAGCTGAGTGGGGCTTGAGGTAGTAATCACACAATAATGTTAGTGAATGTGCATCACTACACACTGAGAAAAGTGCAATGGACTTGTGAGGACTTAACAGTGAGTGGATCTCACCTACAATCTGAAAGATAAAGAAAGTGTGATTGGGGTGGAAGTTGGCAGGCAGGCATTTCAGACAAATGGAAAAGAATTTGAGGAGTCTGTGGTGAGAGGAACCTTGGCACGTTTGGTAAAAGGCTAGGGAAGCCAAGGCCAATCTGTTCAGAGCTTTGTTGGCCTTTGACCACTCAGAGAACAAACATTCTAAATTCACATCTGGACTTCAAGGTGATTTAAAATTATAGTTGCCATGATAGGAAGATAAAACATAATATATTGAATGGTGTATTAGCTTGACTAGTAATTTTTAAATGTTCAGAAATACAGCATGTGAATCTACCTTGTGCTGTTAACACACAACCCCACAAAAGTTACAGCCAGGCCTAGGGAGAATAATGAATAAGAGGACATTCCTGATTTAAGTTATACTGCCTTTATTTTTTCAAAGAAACAGGCAAGAGAAATGTTAGATCTAGCGTCCACCTCACTTATCCTCCTTACTGTATTACACTAAAGCCTTGCTTAATAAATGATGGAGTGAAGTAATGGTTCAGTCTATCTTGAACCTGTTTCAGGGGGATTCATTGCTGTAGGCACTAAGACTTCACGGTGGCATTGTTTTACCTATAGCCATTTCCACAGCCTATGGATAATAAGCAATGTTGTGATCCAAGGTTTGTGTATATGGAATAAAGTTGACAGACACAAATTAAGTATATGATAGAGTTACAGTCTAGTGAAGGATTCATGTGCCTCAAATCTTGATCTAGAAAAAGGAAGTTCTTACTTGAATGTGTTATAGACAAAATTTCAGACCTTCCCTCCTCCCCCATATCTAGGCTTTTCCATAGACTTTAATTACAATGCTGATTTTTTTCATATAAACAAGTCAAATATTTTGGATTACAGGTTATTTTCCAATTATGGTTTTGAGATTATTGTTAAGGATCCTCAGAGTTCAAGCGTTAGAAATGTAGACTGAGAAAAGCACATATTTAAATAATCTTGCAAGAATTCTTACAGCGTTAAACTACTGTACATTTATGGTCAGAAATGTGACTGGGAAATCGGTGCTGTGGGGGTGAGCCAATCATCTCTTCCCTGGTATGTGGCCCAAACAAGAAAAATTAAATTAGTGGTATGTGCTTCTCCCAGTCTTCTCCTTGGGGATATGCTTGAAATGTCTAACTAAACAAATCAAGAATCTATGAAATATGATCAGCCTATTTCCTTTTAATTTCCATTCCCATTCCCGCCCCACATGAATTTTCTGAAGTTTCTCTCTTTTGTCTTTTTCACTCATCTCTTATATTGGTTCTCTCTTTCCTTTACTATTTATACAATTTAACTTCTATCTTGCTTTTAATTTATCTTTTTCTGCCTGAGAACTACTCTATATTTTGAATTCCCTTTCTCCCTGATGTATTTCTCTTCTATTTCATGGGTAATTTTACTTTAAATTTCTATTGAATTGTTTATCTTTTTTTCTGAGCCTAAAATAAACTAATGTACCACCCCTTTCAAAGGTCTCCAAACTCTTTACTATAGGGCTAGGTTTGAGATACACAGACTTCTGTTGCTTTTCTTTGTCTATCTAATATTTTCTAATATGAAAGATATTTAAATGGTTAAATGTGCTAGGCTAGCTGGTCTTTTTGTGTTTAAGCAGTACTAAAAGAAGATTTGCAGCAGAGGTGGAGCATATATAGGCTTGGGAAAGCAAGTAACCTTCTTGATACCTTAGTTTTATTAATCGCATATTAACTTCATGGAGGTTCACGTGACATTTCTCTATTAATATGGATAATGAGAGGTGTCAGCTTATTACAGCTTCACTCATTACTGCTGCTTGTGCTCTCAATGTGACATTGCTTCAGAGCCAACAGACCATCTTTCATTTGGAGTAATGGATTCTGAATATCTTTACTTCTCAGCAAAAGGAATTGAAAATCATTAAAGCATGAAAGTCAGGAAAGTTTGCTTTCAAATTTATTTCTTCACTATTATTCATTTATTAATTGCCCAACATACAATTCCTGAGTATCTCTATATGCAAGACGGCACGTGAGCATATGGTTAAGGACAAATGGGACAGAACTGAAAGAGCCATGGTGGAGGCGGCTTTTAAGCTGGGGCAGCAGGAAAGGACTTCAAGAAACAGAGATGAAAAGGCAGGGAGTCATATGGGTGTGAGGAGCGGTGGTGAGGACAGGAGGAAAGAATTCATTCCAGAATGAGAAAACAATGTGAGGAAATGCATAGAATGGCAACATTGCATGGTACCTTCTGGAGTTAATTAATGGGGGTGTGAGGAGCGGTGGTGAGGACAGGAGGAAAGAATTCATTCCAGAATGAGGAAACAATGTGAGGAAATGCATAGAATGGCAACATTGCATGGTACCTTCTGGAGTTAATTAATAGTCCAGAATTGGCTAGAAAAACTTTCTATATAAAATCTGGTTACACGTGCTATTAGGAAAGTGACCTGGAGACAAATCATGGAAGGAACATAAAATCAAAATCAAGCATAGTATACTCATACAGCTTGATCACGAGTCATAAAAGAACTAGACTCATTGCTTTAATCAATCACAGTGACAACATTGTGGTTACATGTTTGAATGAATCAGTTTCATGAAGTCACCGATGTGTATCTCTTATTCACAGTTGTATCCTTGGTGCTTGGCACAATGCAGGTCATACATTATTAAAAGCATCTTGAATGATCATTTAATGAGTTAGTGATTAAAAAGGTTCTGCAGGTCACTTGCCACTGAACATGTTACTCTTAATAAGGCATTTCAAGCTGTGAATTTTGGGTGATTATTAACCAAACCAGTTTGATGTAACACAGGAGCAGGATTTTGTAGAGCAAACCAAAGTACAATAGTTAAATAGTACCAATCATAAAGTGAGAAGAAAGTCAGTGATATATATTATTAAATCTTGTTTATCCTAACCTTGTGAAGAAAAAATAGCAAAGAGGCCTAAATAAATTTTGGGAATCAAAAGGCTGCTGAAATCAAAAGTAGCATTTTGATTCCTCAGAGAGTCTGTGGAAAATATGTCCGTTTGTGAAATACTCTATTTACAATTTGACAATTGAACTCCAATGGATTTGGCAAGAGAGCTTAAGGGTATTTTATTGATCTTTTTTTCATGCCGAATGATAGCTCTCTGAGCTCTGTATGTTTGTTTCTGTGAAATAAAGCAAACACACGAGCAAGCAAATTAAAAAGAAACATTGCTGCTTCTTAATGGCAAAATCTAATGATTCCAGAAAATTGTATCCAATTGTGCAGAATCAGTTTCAAAGTTCGTAAGCACTCTCTCATGGTGGCTCATAAAACTCTGTGATAAAATAAGTACTATTTTTCTTTTTGACAGCTAATGAGTAGGCTTATATCTGTCTTCTAATTTATTGTAAGATGCTCAGTTCCCTAAATTATAAAGATACCTTAATTATCTGACTTATTAGGTCTTTATTAACATCTAGGGTGATGATTTTTTCCTACAGACATATGAATACAATTTATTACACAAATAGCAATTTACTCTCACTTTTAAGACTTGATTTTTTCCTGTTAAACAATACAATTTTCCATAGCTTGATGCTTTCTATATTTTAAACCTTCCAAGTAAATTCTTTTTTTTTTTTTCAAACCTGGGTTTATAAAATAACTTAGAAATAGAAAAACAAAGGTAATATTTTTGGGTTCATTAGAATGGTTTTTAAGGAATGTGTTTTCAGACATTTTAGGTTTGGCAATACTCAGAATGAATTTTGCCAGTGACTTTTCCCCTTTCTATTCAAACCCACTTACACATCAAGGAAAATTCAATCCGTATGTTTCTGATTCATTTGTATTCAAATCATCAAAATGTTGTTTTGTCAGAGTATTGCTTAATGTCCAAGAAACATTATGAGGTTCTTTTTTATAATAAGACTCTAAAAGCCATTATTTTTTAAAAACAAAGTTATGGCATAATTTCCAACCATATCATGATAAAATTTCAGGTTTAAAGCCAGAGATTTCAAAGTTTCATTAAATCTTGTACGCAAATCAAGAAAAAGAGATTTCAGAGGTATTAAACTATCAAATTAAATTCTGTTATAATTGGTGGTTAAATGTAAAATAAATTTATAGTTATTGCCTATAGATAACTTCAAATTTAAAAATTTGATATTTAATTTAAATGAGTAGGATAAACAGAATAGATAGCCCCATTCTGGAAATATAAATTCTAAGAAAAAATCATTAGGAAAACTAGACTAAAATATTGGCTCTGATAAAATATTTATTTTAGCCATAGCATCAATAAATTGAGTGAAATAGTAATTACCTTCCAAGGAATGTGAGGCTGAATTGGAGATAGTACCTGGCATATCGTAGGTCAGAAATGAATGTCTGTATGCTGAATTGGACTAGAAACTTTGCACAGAGACTTTTTACTTATATTAGTTCTGCATGGTACTCCTTTAACTCAGGATCAGTTCTTTTATTGTGAAGATTTTACAGATGATTTCAATGGGTTTAGATAAATTCAAAAGCAATAGTACATATGGGAAAGGTAAGATTGATATATGTTCTGAAACTTTCAGTTGGCAGCACAGTGTATAAATGGCTATGTTATTAGGCTCGTGTTCAGTAACTTTGGTTGATAAAATGATTAATAGTAAGAAACTTTTAAATACGTGTCAGCCTAAAGTATAAATACAATAAAAATGAACACTGAAAGGCATGTGTCATGATCACTTAGTGCTTATATTGGATGGGCATTCATCGGCACCACAGAATATTAAATTATTAATACTTAATATTGTAGTTTTTTGAGGCCTGTATTAGTCCCTTTCTGTTGCTTATAATAGAATACTTGAAACTGGGTGATGTACAAAGCAAATGAAATTTATTGCTTACAGTTTCTGAGGCTGGGAAGTCCAAAGTCCAAGGAACACATCTGGTGGTGGCGACAGTGGCCTCTCATACTGCAAGATGGTGGAAGCAGAGAGAGACTAACTTCATATATGCTCTTCCTTTAAAGCCCTCAGAACCATGCCCATGACCACCATTTTTAATCCACTCACCATGGCATGTTCCTACAATCTAATCACCTCTTCAAGGCTCCATCTTCCAGTTACCATAATAGGATTTCCCACCCTCTTAACAGTCACAGTGGGGGCTAAATTTCTAATACATAAAACTTGGGGGACATAACTCAAGCTTCACTGAGTTTTGAGGGAACATAATTCAATCCACTATCAGGCCCAACCATTTTACCTTAAAAAAATGAGTTATTTTGGGTTTAACTAATTGCATCAGTGAAAATAAGGGAAACAGCTTCTTGTCACCCAGTTTTAGATACAGGGCTAATTTATGAAAGGTTGGCTTACATTAATATCAGAAAAAATTTTCAACCCAAAGATACCTCAGTATAAATTACTAGTATTTGATTTAGTAAGCATATTCGTAAGCTTGAAACATTAAAATGGCTTCTTACAAAGATAGTAAAATTACAAGCAGTATTTTAATGCTCACAAAACATATGGTTAAAGAAATATTGATAGTTTTTGCTAAAGAGTAGGGTCCAGTGGTTCCTAGTATACTCTGTGCAGATACTTATAGCAAACCACATAAAATCCCCATTATATAAATATTTCCCAAAAAATAATCAAAAAATTGAAGAGACCTTGTGAATTGATCAGAAGAACATCAGGGAAGACCTCCTTGGAACTCAAGGAAACAAGCCCTTGTAGTGGTTGACTCCTCAGATTATAACTCATGCTAGTCAGCAGCTCTGTTTCCCAGATGTTGTAAAGAGGTAAAGTTTTACAGATTTTTCTGCTTGTGGTTCACAAGAGTTTTCTCTATTCCATTCTAGAAATTATACATATCACAGCTTTTGTAAAAATACAAACAATTTATTTCTCTTTTATTTTCACCAGGATTGTCATATAAACTTCAAAAAAAAAAGTCTTTAGTTATCAGGACAATTAAACTGAAAGTGGGTATTTGTAAACTTTACTACCCAGGATTTTGCCATGTTCTATACTGTTCAAACTGTGATTATTTTCTGTTCAATCCTGGAAATTGATAACTGCTACAGCTATGTTAATAACGAATGGGATTAGTCTTTTTATACAACCTTGAGTTATTTTTCATTCTCATTGTTCCTTACTTCGTGCAGAGTAATTTAATATACTGATACATTATTTCTTTCAAAACTGCTATATTCTGTCATATCACCTAAATATGCCCTGTTAAAATCAGATTTTTCCAAAATTGCATGACATCTTTTGAATTAAAGTATATTCCTAATTAGGAAAATATATTCTAGTATCTAAAATCCTCATGTGATTATACTTTTATACGTTACTAACTTTATATTCTTTTACCTTTATTAAATACAAGTGTGTTTGTGTGAGAGATGAAGAGTTCTTAGTGTAATATCTGCTTACATATAATAAACCCTGGAATCTGCTGTTTTAAAATGGAAGTATCTGGCTAAGCAAGCTTGCTGTGTTATCTTTCAGATCCCAAAGACAGTAATTTTTACTGTAGACAAAAATCTCCAAATTAAGCATCTGTGTTGTCAAATGACAATTTATCTGTGTCAAGAGTCAGATGATCTATGTGACCGCTTAATCTGAATATCAGCTGACAGTGCTAATAAGTAGCAGAAGAAATTCAGAGATAAAGGGTGATATTTTTCTTTTTCTTTTGCTGTTTTGACTACAGTTTCTCATTATTATTTATCTAAGTTCAAAAAGTTGAATTATATCCACTTATCAGAGGATCTTTTAGACATTTTAAGATTTGATAATATTTTCTTCCCTTATCTGAACTTTATCTTATAAAGCAATTAAGTCCTTTTTGTTCATAAAACCATATGGCTCCCTTTTGCTGAATTTATGGTGATGACAATTGGCTTCAAATGGATAAATGAGAGAGTCTACATCCAAGAAACTGCAAGAATCACGTATCTTGCTAGATGCTGTAAAAGGAAAAAGAAGCATATACTCTCATGATTTGTCCTAGATAAATATTATTATGAATAAGTAGTTCTTTATGTAATGTTTAATGTTAAGGATAATTAGAGCTTGACTTTTGGATTAATATTTACGAATAAATTAGGAGGATAGTTTAAATAGTTATTTTTAAATAGTTGAAGAAATAAAATGAATAAATAAAATAGGATTTTTTCTCCATAGTCCAGATGTTAAATCAATATGCAAAAAGGGCAGATTTAGGGCCCAGTACAGGAATGTACTTGAAAAAATAGAAGTTAATGGCCGTAGAATTGTTTGTTATGTAAAGGAATGAATGAGCTATACATTACTGGAAGAATTTACCACTTAGTTGGCCTTTTGTCTAGGGATTATGATATTGCATAAGATACTTTCTGAGGTAATTTGCAAGGTTACTTACAACATTGCTACATTACAAAATGGTAAACCATTTGTAACTTCTAAGCACATATTTAGACTTTAAGCATTATACATATATGATATGATAAGCATTATACATATACATATATGAGGAATCTTTAAAAAGTTTATGGAAAGATTTGTATTATCTTTTAATTCCATTTTTTCCACAAACCTTTTGAAGTACTATCATATAAATACTACACAAAAAGAAGGTATAATGAATGGGATGGTATCATCTTAAAGGAGCCTAGTGTGAAATAGTTGCATTCAAACCAAAACTCAAGATACTGCAAAAAGTCAGAGATAGAGAAACTGCTAAGGAGAAGCAAGAAAGGCTAGACATCTTTCAGTGACTGTGTGCATGTGTGTGTATGTGTGTGTAGAGAAAGAATATCCAGGTATGTACACATTCCCCAGAAATCGTATGAGGAATAAAATATAAATTCATAGTTGAAAAATCAATATTAAGGTTTCTTCAGAGCTTGTTTTACAACATTTGCTAGGATTATATTTTCTTTTATGTTAAGTGCCACAATAAGTTTTTTAGTGTCAAAGCAAAACATACAACTCAGTGTAAATCTTTCCATAACATTTTAGAGTGGCTTCTGTTTCTATCATATTTCTATAAAATTTCAAAAACATTAAAACATAACTTAATCTATGGCAATGTATTAGTTTCTGAAAATCACTTTCGTATGAATCAAGCCTTGGAAAGAGATTTAAAAGATGGCTAAAGGAAACAACTGCAGTGGTCATTTTAATGCAAATGTTTAAAAAAGTGTCCATCGAGAAGAATTTTTGTACATTTATGGTAAAAAATAATTAGATTTCTGCTGGAAATGGTTATGACATAGATTTCCCTTGGAATTTGAAATCAGTATTCGTTAATTTTCCAAACTCATGTAAGCTATGACCCATAGGTTTTCTAACTTGTGTAACGTCTTAAAGGACATCAGAAAACATAAATCTTTCCTGTACACTTTAGTTTTTTGCTCTTTGCCCACTGCATAAAAATGAACAAAATCACCAATATGTCTTTCATGGCCACAGCAACCAAAAATAAATACTGAAGCACTGCTTAATTTCTACTTTGTTCAATGAGAAATCTCATTAATTCTCTTACAAGCTACATACGCTTTTCAAAAACTATACTTCATGTATTTTCAAACTCACTCTATTTATCAAAACTTTTTATTTTCTGTCTACAAAAATATCTGCTTTTTTATACTCTGACTTGGTAATATCTTCCATACTAATATTTTATATTTTTTAATTCTACATGGTTCATCCAGGTTTTATTTCCTAGGTATATCTTTCTTCCATTTGTTATAAGTATTTATACCATGTATTTGCTGTGATGGTCAATTGAAATCATATCAATAACACTAATGGAAACTAACATTTACTGTGGGCTTGCTAAGAAAAAAGCCTGGAATGTGTACTTTTTTCTTCACTATCGTTATCCAGTTTTGTACATATGGAAACTTAGTCTTAGAAATCTCAAGGATCTTGTTCATAAATCTAAAAATGATTTGTTTTCAGAGCCAGCCTCTTATATATTGACTCTTGCAAACTATATTAATCTTGTACAAATTCCAAACTGAAAATAAATGTATTTTTATAATTTCCCGATAAAACAATGTTATTAAAAATGATTATTAAGGGACAAAATTGAATTTTATGTTGGAACTGTTGGGAATTACCTTTGGGCCTTTATATGTTCTGCCTAGAGTTCAATTGTTATCTGGCCCACAAAAAGTACCAGCATTTCTACCTATTTTTTGCTTTCTAAATCTAACAACTTCAATATTTCTTTTAGCCCCTTACACAATTATAGTTAACTTGATAAATTCATAAATTGGGAGGAAGAAAAAGTAACTTTTCTTCTGTCAGTGATTCACTTCAACATGTAATTAAATTTACCCAAATTTGACTTCTTTATTTTAAATTTTGTAATGAATCTCCCCCTTTTTTCATGTCCTATGTTGCTTACTAATGTGTCTTGACAGGCTCTGCACCCCTTATTTTCTCTATTTTACTCTCCCCTAATCCATACTCCCCCCCAAAGGAATCCTTATATTTGCTCCCTACTCACCCTGCCTTTTAAAAAGACGTTATTCTTTTTTAAGTGAGCAGTTTTAGCCACTCAGCAATATTGAGAGGAAGATATAAAGATATTCCATATACCCTGCTCCCACACACACATAGTCTCTCCGACTATTGACATCTCCCACCAGAGTGGTAGATTCGTTACAACCTACATTGACCCACCATTATCACCCCAAGTGTTTTCTCTGCCCTAAAAATCCTCTGTGCTCTTCTTATTCATCCTACTTCCCCCCCCCCAGCCCCTGACAACAATGATATTTTTACTGTCTCCATAGTTTTGCCTTTTTCAGAATATCATATAGTTGGAATTATACAGTATGAAACATTTCAGATTGGCTTCTTTTACTTAGAAATATGCATTTAAGTTCCTTCCATATCTTTTCATGGCTTTTTAAGCTCTGAATAATATTCCCTTGTCTTGTGCCTTAGTTTATTTATCCATTCACCTATTCAAAGACATCTTGGTTGATTCCATGTTTTGGCAATTATGAATAGAGCTGCTATAAATATGCATGTGCAGGATTTTGTGTAGACTTAAGTTTTCAATTCCTTTGGGAAAATACCAAGTAATGTGATTGCTGGATTGTTTATCAAAACTATGTTTAGTTTTCTACAGAACCACCATACTTTCTTCCAAAGTGGCTGTACCATTTTGCACTCCCACCAGCAATGAATCAGATTTCCTGTTGCTCCACATCTTTGCTAGCATTTGGTGGCATCAGTGTTCTGGATTTTGGCCATTTTAATATGTATGTAGTGGTATCTGACTGTTGCTTCAATTTGCATTTCCCTGATGACATTTGGTGTAAAACATATCTTCCAAAGTGGCTGTACCATTTTGCACTCCCACCAGCAATGAATCAGATTTCCTGTTGCTCCACATCTTTGCTAGCATTTGGTGGCGTCAGTGTTCTGGATTTTGGCCATTTTAATATGTTTGTAGTGGTATCTGACTGTTGCTTCAATTTGCATTTCCCTGATGACATTTGGTGTAAAACATGTGTATATCTTCTTTGGTGAGGTGTCTATTAAGTTTTTGGCCCATTTTTAAGCCAGGTTTTGTTTCCGTATTGTTGCATTTTAAGAGGTTTTTTTTTCTTTTGGTATAGTTTGGATAAGTCCTTTATCAGATATGTCTTCTGCAAATATTTTCTCCTGGACTGTGACTTGTCTTTTCATTCTCTTTACACTGTCTTTTACGGAGCAGAAATTTTTAATTTTAATGAAGTCCAGCTTATCAATTCTTTTTTTTTTTTTTTCTTTTGTTGGATCATGCCTTTGGTGAACCCCACCCCCTTTTCTTAAAATGTCAACTGTACTCAACTTTGAAGTTTAAATCAGGGTGCAGCAAACTCACCCCGAGACTAGTCAAGCATGCAGTTTTTAAAACTTACTAACTTTTTTCATGAAAATTCAGTATGAAATCTATTCTTTTTCTCATCGCACCATCCCACCTCCTAGTATCAAAGCTGATAGTGAGTAGGTGTTGTCCCAACCCTAAAGAGGTCTTAGACTACCTGGGTTATGTTTTGGGAAGCAACACATTAGAGTATTTTTCTTCCCCAAAATTGAAAAGAAAAATCTCTGCCAATAAAACACATTTTTATTTGTCAGTGTACTTGACTTCGTTTTTATCTCTGTAAGCAGAGCTGCTTTTCTAAAAATCTCATACTTTGAACAAGATGGTTTGAATGTAATGTACAGATCCCTTAGATCTATTGAAAGAGTCATGATTCTGACTTCTAAAAAATATCTGTGTATATTTTTAATACCTATATTATTCTTTGATCAATACTCTGAAGTGTACTGTAGTCATAGACCAGTTTAGACTTGTATAATGATTCATAAGGATAAAATAATTTTTCTTTATAAACAGATGTTGATTTTAGAATATATTCAGTAATAAATTGAAAGATTCAAATTTGCTGTTTTCTCATGTCCATATACAACATTTAAAAACTAGGTTTCAAAAGTAATTTATTTTGTTTTAACTTATAGTATGTTTACATTTGAATGAGAGCTACATGGCAAACATAATTTGCTTATCCAAAGTTTACAACTGAAAAAGTACATGAAAAAAGGTTTAAAAATCAATGATTTAAAGTAAGCAGTGACAAACAGGAGTTAGTCCCAGTTCATTGTTTGGTGAAAGCGCTATTGTACCATTTAAAAAAATTTCTCTTAATAAAAAGGGATATGGAAGTGTTTGGCTACATCTGTATTTCTGTTTTTGATTTTCCCTAATTCAGAACAGTTACCATAGAGCAACCAATCTTGCCAAACAAATGCCAATGTCAGCAACACATTCGGGTTTTTTTGTTTCCTGTATTCACTATTCTAGACTCTAACTGTGGCTAAGCTAATGATCTTAGGGGTAAATATTTTTATGGTAATATCAATTTATGGCCAAGAAAACTATGAAACACTCCTTTTTATCATCATACATTGGCGTTAACTCTGTCTTTCCTATTTTCACTTAAATTTAGCTTATTCCTGATATGATTCTCAAAGATGTATTGCAAAAAAAACCAATAGTGCTGGTGTTTGCATCCTGAGCAGGAGCACAGGGGGGAAGAAGAGAGAAACTTTAGTCAGTGTAAGACATGAACAGTCACTGCGGTTCTCTGCTGCTGAAAGTTAAAATTTGGCATGACTGGTATAAGCTCACAGGGAGAGAGGAAAACCAAAACAAAAACAAATACCAAAACAAAACCATCTAACAACTGAAGCCAATAGTATGTATTGCAAGTGGTGATCGAAATTTGGAATTAGAGAGAAAATGCTTTGATAGAGAGATTACATATCCCAGCTCCTTACAAAGGCATACAGTACAGTACTAATTTCTCTGTAGTATGACAAGTTTTAATTTGATCAGAACAGAAACAGGAGAAACCACCTGTCTTCTCTTGGCTGGTAAGGAGTGTTGTGTCCTTATCTTCTTATTTAGTAAGGAAAGTCTACTCCTGAACTTAACGAAACGAGCAGCTATAACACTGTTCTTGACAGCTACAGTATGTGTGCCACTGACAGACTACAACGTGGATAGTTACCCTCCATTCTTCCTAAGGTGGAAAGCTTTTACCCAGAGACCCAAGATGGAAGCATCAGTCCTAGTCAATTCCTAACGAAGGGGAACACTGTGTACTTAGAGGGAAAAATCACACAACTTCAGAGATGATAGGACTGAGTTAAAAGTATGACCCTTCTATGAGCCTTATTTTAATCATTTAAAAGATGTAACAGTTGCATTGCTGTCAGGGGTAAATAAGATGATGTATATAAATCAATCGGTAAAATACGTGGCTTTGATACTCGTAGATAGTAGCTGTTGCTTCTGTCTTAATTACAGAAGTATTTAATTGACTAACCTCAGTTCCCAATTTCCCTGATATGTTTGGAAGACATGCTTATTACTCTCAAGTACCAGATATGTTTATACATGAAAGTATCCTTCACATAAATTTTCTTTGAAATAACACCACTGATAGAAATATGAAAGTTCTACTTATGCTGTGGATGTCAACACTTAAAAATCTCTTCCCCCTTCTACTGCTCTATCCTGCACACACCCCAATCATAGAGAAAAATGGGTTTCTTCTGCTGCTATATGTTACAGGAATTGTAACCACATTTCCTATCCAGAGAAAACTCTCAACTCACAGTTCATATCAATGTGTCAGGATACGGTTACCAATTGCCCTCTGTGGATTTTATATGTCTGATGTGTCTTTTTTCCTTTGCTTATCAAAATGTCAACACTTAAAAATCTCTTCCCCCTTCTACTGCTCTATCCCGCACACACCCCAATCATAGAGAAAAATGGGCTTCTTCTGCTGCTATATGTTACAGGAATTGTAACCACATTTCCTATCCAGAGAAAACTCTCAACTCACAGTTCATATCAATGTGTCAGGATACAGTTACCAATTGCCCTCTGTGGATTTTATATGTCTGATGTGTCTTTTTTCCTTTGCTTATCAACAGAATCCTATGTTTGCTTAAGCATATTATTACATTTGTCCCTTCTTTTGTTCCTGGCACATTAAAAATATTTAGTATGTAATTGTAAATATAAAATATTCGATACAAAATAAAGTGGTTATTTTAAAATTACTCTTTTAAATGTCAGTTTAAAAAAGAGAATAGAAAGATTCAGCAAAGGCATTATATGACAAGCCTCCTTTGTTAAATAGGACTCCAGAATTACTATGAAGAACCACTCTAAAATGGTACCTTGCACTCTAAACCTCAAAAAACCTTTTTTCAAATACCACTTAACTGTGAGTTTCCAGTATCACTGAAATCATTTAAAATCCCAGATTTTTCTTGTTTTCGTTTGAGTTTATAAGACATTGTAAGCCATTTATAACAACAAGAAAGTTTCGAGAAGGAATGTTAAATTCTGTTTATGGTATTTCAAATCTGTGTGCTTATATCTGGCAATAGGTTGTGCTTTTACTGTAAAACTAAAAACTATGCAAAGTTTTCATCAAATATAGCAAAGTTGAAATTTGCGGCTAGATTATAATATGCTTAATTTAAGGATACACTGAGTTAAAATATATATGGAATTTAAGTAGACAAAATTTTATCTTCCCCACATTCCTTAAAATCTGATATAAAAATGATTTAGTCTATGTGCTGGGTAGAGAATTCTGCACAAACTGAGTTAAAATATATATGGAATTTAAGTAGACAAAATTTTATCTTCCCCGCATTCCTTAAAATCTGATATAAAAATGATTTAGTCTATGTGCTGGGTAGAGAATTCTGCACATTTCAAATCATCTGTTTCTGAAAAGGGTAAAATTTCATTATAATTTAGAGTCAGCAGAATCCATAATTTAAGAGTACCAGAATCCAGTTTAATCACAGGTTGAAAATAAGTGAAGATCAGGTAGGTATGTGAATGAGAAACAATGCGCTAGTTTGTCTTCTATGAGGTAGTCCTTCCAGGATGCTGCAGGAGTCTTTTTTCAACACGAAGGAAAAGTAATATGTGCACAAGCCCCATCACAGGTGTTTTGGGTTAAGCAGTCAATTACTGTGGGTTTACAGGAGAAAAAAAACAAACTGAAATTTATGCTAACATCTCAAAGTGATACCAACATTTAGACTCTGATAAATCCCCCAATGAATGTTTTTCAAACTGTGTATCCTAGAGGGAAACTAAATGCTCATATTTGGAACCACTTATCCTTATAACATCAACATGTCTCCAAAGAGCTGTTTTATGTCAGAATCTACTTTAATAACCCTGTTTTTAAAGAAATAAACATTTTGAAAGTCACATTTTCCAAAAGGAATAGTCTGAAATACAAAACCGGTGAGTTTGGGATGGATCTCTGGTTTGCCAGCCTACCTTCTCCATGACTAGAAAGTGATCTCAGTTGTGTCCTTAAGGCAAATGTGACTGTAATACCCTGACCCCAGTACTTACACAAAGTCATAGGGTCAGACTGGCAGATCTGGAAATCTTGAATCTCCAGCCTCAATTATGACAAAATTTAGTAGGTCAGAATCCCAGCTTCACACACTTTCTTCTTTATTTCTGTGTAAAGGGAATAATCATTTATTTAAAAAATATCAACCCAACCTTTACATTTATTCACTCTATAGTTAATAAAACTGAGAAATAATATACCCCTATATTTGCTGCTCAAATTATTTCTCTTGCCTTGGTACCCATACGATAATCTTGAGGTAGAAACAAGATAACCAAGGTATGAATAGTTCGAAAATCTTTTCCACATGCAAAGATTTTTATGGGTATTCTTTGCATTCCATGATACATAACCTGAAATAAGTGAGCACAAACTATTTCTTTGGGTCTAGATGTCATCAGTGAGATCATGGAAATGCTGGCACATCCTTCAAAGAATCTTTTCGAATCTCCTCCACGCTGTGTCTTCTTTACTTCCATTTGTGTGGGAGAACACAAGTGTATTTAAGCTTGAAAAAGTCCCAGCCACTGACTTCTTCACCTCCTGTTATCCCCACACCCATTTAGCAGATCACATTCCTCCCTCTTCTTTGTGTACAACATCAAAACATGGATATTATTGTAAGAAGGGAATTTTTCTCTTGCTCTCAGAGCCGCTTCATTCCATCATTGGCATTGTCTCTTGCTTTGATACAGTCGTTGGTGCACATCAGACCCCCACTATGAGATTGCTGCTCTGCTTGCCTTCAAGCTGCTTCCACTCTGAAGCCTGTGCTGATGCTGATACTGATACAGGAGATCATTTTGGAGCTCATTCTGTTGCTGCTGTTCTGACTCAATGTGGAACTTCTCAGAAACCACTCTTCTGATGTAGGGAGAATCTTTTTCCACCACTTGGGTCACACTCTGTTAACCAAGTTCCAATATTTTGCAGAGACTTTGAGTAAAAATAGTTTATTAGATTTTCTTTGAATCTTTTTTGTTTCTAGGAGTTAGACATGCAGCCATTGGAGCTGTGCCAGAAGTAACTCTAAGTTACAGACTCAAAAAATCACTGCTTCTTTATACTCCCTGACACATTATTCCAAATCTATGCTTTAGGGGTTCACCTTTTCCTTAGTATGACTTGTTGTCCATGAAGTTGCCGATCTTCATTCAAATATATGCCTGGTGAATTAAACCTATCAATGTCCTAGCTGTGCCTAGAAACATCTGAATCCTAAGGTGACTAAGCTTGGGCTCAAGCTGGTTACCATTCTTTTCTCATTACCCCACCCCATTATCATTTCCATTTCGTGTGTGTGTGTGTATATATATATATAGAGAGAGAGAGACTAGAAATAACTCAAAAATAAGGATCATCTTTAAAAAGCAAATCCATGGTGATACCTACACACACACACACGTATATATATATATATAGAGAGAGAGACTAGAAATGACTCAAAAATAAGGATCATCTTTAAAAAGCAAATCCATGGTGATACCTACACACACACACACAACACATGCACACACACACTTAGTTTTTCTAAATCAAAATGTTTTAGGTAGGGTTCTTTAATTATATATTTAAAATATCTAAAACAATAAAATTTGAATTGTTCAAATAAATTTTATAAGGATTTTCTATTTTTAATGCATGCGATCTAACCTGAGTTCTTATCAGCAATTCTAACAAAAACAGCTGTTCAGCCATTCAGAAGATTTAGTTAACACTATCAGTGAAGGTATATTGTGTCTGAAGTAGTAGGTCAAATAGTTAATGCTTCTATGGTACAGCTCAAGACCAAGGATAACTAAGCAAGCATTAACTTACGGAATCTTAATAGTCACCTCATTGCTGAAGTAAAAAGGAAACCAAGAGGAAACTTAATAATATTAAAAGTTATTTTAAAGGGAGTTCACATTGGTTTGAAAGGTACTTTGCTTCACACACAATATCCACCTTTGTAGAACCCAAGAAACCAATATTTGTAACATACATACATCTTTACAGTTTTCAGAACATAAATCTTTAGAGCAGTATTATTTCTCCACAGATAAAAATTAAAATATTGAAAGTCTTTGGAATAGTAATAAAAGAAACCCTCTTGCAAACCAAAAGAAACTTGGAACTTTGTTTTAAGTGCTTATTTAACTATAAAAGGGTCAGTGTGTGTTATAATGAATGGAAAACCGATTTTGCTCTATTCCATTTGTGAACATCTTGCAGTAACCTACTTCAGTATTAGGAAGATCATATATTAAAAATGATTTCTGCAGTTATCAATGCATACAAGTAAAAATTAAGTTCCTGTTAAATTAACACTTCATTAAAATATCAAAATAAAAGCTTTGACAAATACTTTTTATGCCGTGCTCCAAGTCAGAAAAAAAAATCAAAAAATTTGAAGAACAGATTGCCAGTTATTCTATTCCATAACAGTTAAGTTTCTCAGTTCTTTTTTTTTAATTTTTTTTTTTATTTTGCTGAGCTCTCTGTCACTGGAAACATCTTAAACCAATTTCAAGTGCTACACCTGAATAAACATGTTGTAAAAGTGTTTATGTATTGAAGTGGGTCAGTTCAAGGTATGGTATTTGGCTGGAACTTCTAATTTCTCTTTTTACAGCAAAAGGGCTGCCAGAAGGAGGAAGTCTGAGCTGAATTAATACATTTGTTACAGTGGAAGTAGAATGGAAACTGCTCTGACCACAAATCAAACTGCCTCTTTCATTTATGCCAGTGATAGAGTTTTTCTAAGAAATATAGACTCTGGCATAGAGCCACTCACTGTAAGTTCGCATTTAAAAGAGAAACCTATATGCTTATTTGTTTAAAGTTTACTATTTTGATTATTTGTAAGTCTTTTCTCTGGTAGGACTAAGTGTAGTGGCGTTTGTGAGGCAGATGGCCATTTTAATGGATTGAATGAGTTTTCCCAGTATGTTGTAGAAAAATTGCTGGGGACAGCTATCCCGACTGAATTGGTACAGACTTTTTTTTCTTCCTTTCTTTTTTTCTTTTCTTTTTTTACCAATACCTTCACATTAAAGGACCTCTGTGTCCCTCCCAACAGCTGCACAGCCTCACACGACACGGTCTCATTTTCTGATGGTAGAAGGTCTCTGCACAATACAAGTATACACAAAAGTGTTTATGCTGCCAAAATAAATTTTGTTAAGAGCAAGGGTTTATTTGTTAAAATGCCATTGATGCCGCTTCAGGAACTTGTTTTCCTTTTCTGTCTTCTAAGGTGGGTCAAGTCTTATAATGGACTGAGGTTGCTCTACAGTCTTTACTAAATAAATATTTTAAGAAAACATGTACATCTCTCACGGGGCAAGCCAGAGTCAATCATGCACATATTTCAAACCACATTATATATTACTCTTAAAAGACTGGAAACTTCTGTATCTAGAGTAGAAACTTTGCATGAGTTTTGAGTTATTCTCAACTAAATTTACAACTTAAGGTTAAATTGTTCATCCTCTTTGGGTGCTTTTCAGGGAACCAGATATCAGCCAGTAATTTTCTTATATATATTTATTATATCTAATTTTTAGTGGTTATTTTAAATGAAAAGAGCCTAATGAAAGTGAATTATAAAAAGGGGAGACTAGTAATACCTAACTCCTAGGGCATTTGTGGAATCAAATTAAATAATGCATGAAAACCACTTAGAAAAAAATGCCTATCATATACATAGTGAGCAGTCCAAACATATTTGACATGGTTATAATTATAAGTATTATTATTACTACTCCCATGGGAGAAGTACTTTATCAACATTGACTTCTAGTCTCTAGGGCACTTTGGCTTCTAACTCACTCCTATTTAGGTCCTGGTTCTACTCCTCTTTGATACACAGCCTCATCAACAGGCTCAGAAGGGGCTGAGATGCAGGCTAGTTTAGAGGCAAAGGTGACTCTCAAAGCTGACCTGGATTTTTTTTTCTACTCTCTGAGTCTCCAGGCTTTTTGCCTCTTCTGAAATCCTTTCAGTAAACATTCAGGTATGTCAAAACTCAGAGAAGGAGAAATTCTGAAATTTCCATGTTTACATCAAAATACTTAGTATTGAGAATGAACAGGAGTTGAAAGCAAACCGCCATGACCTGCAAAGAGCTTTAAGTAGAACACAGCTTTGTAAAGTTTGCTGGTCACCAACCAGAGGTGAAGGGGGAAAGGCTATCAGCACTAATTAACACTTGAAAGGCTTGAAATAGGCTGGAGAAAGTAGAAACACTCTGCCAGGCATTTAGCTTTTATCACTCAGAGGAAAATTATAGGGCATTTAGTGCAGAAGAGCCCATAGGTAATATTTTTGAAATTGCTATTGAATGTGGACATTTCTAGGCTGATAGATAGTCTAATTTTTCCATTTATAGTATTACCAACTTCAAGGTCTGAGAAGATAGCAAGTAAATGCAGCCCGAGGATATTCTGTGGTGGAAGAATGATGCAAAATGGAAAAGCAAGCGTGGGTAATTGTCTGTAATAGCAAACCTCAATGTTTATAAGAATCATGGTCTGTAAAGAAAACATTCTGATAATGTTGTAAAACTTTTCCCTTTTTAAACTACCCTCAGAGTTCATTTATGTCAGGTAAACTTTATCTGCTTTTCATAAACCAAGTGCTTGTGCATTATGTCCTAGGACGCAGTATCAACGTAAAATCCGCTGGTCTTGTGGGAAGACACGGACCTCAGTCAAAACAACCATTCATGGTGGCCTTCTTTAAGGCCAGTGAGGTTCTTCTTCGATCTGTGAGAGCAGCCAACAAAAGGAAAAATCAAAACCGCAATAAATCCAGTTCTCATCAGGACTCCTCCAGAATGTCCAGTGTTGGAGGTAAGATAAAACCAGAGCATCAGTTGTATATAGAGTTGTGGGGTCACATGTTGCAAATCAAGTAGCCACAATAAATTTACCCTCTGTATATACCTTCATTTGGTATATTAAATCTTCCAGTGATGTTTCTAGCATCCTTGGAATGTTTTATCAGTGAATCACTCAGTAATTCATTTTAAAATAAGTATGACTTGCTTCCATATGTTGAAAGATTCAGTTCAAATTAAAATCAGGCTGGCAGTAATAAAATTATGAAATGACTAGATCAACAAAGTCTAGCCAAAACTGAACTACACAACTAGCTGAGCTGACTTCCCCAGGGCCTCTCAAATATGGATAGTCAACCAGGTATATTCAGCATAAAATCATTTTTTTAGTACTTAAATCAGTACATATGAATTATGCAGCTCAAATTCTTTCTGAAAATAGGAGCAGGATAGATTATATGAGAATTAAGATAATATTTATATTTCCATGAATTATTTAGAGGACTATTATGTAGATAATTTGCTTTAGGTGTGTGTCCACAGATATGTACATATAAAATCTTTCAACAAAATATTACGAATGTACAGTTGATGTCAATGTACTTGCAATTTAGTCTCTTAATTGATAGAAAGGGAGATAAAATTCCAATTGACCAAAAGGCATCTAACTGCCAAAATCTGAAGTTACTTAGTTATATATTTAAACTACCTTCTTTAGCCCAGGCTGCCAACAAGTTTTAATAAGGTGTTCTTAGATAAAAATGATGGCTATTTTATTCCAAGAAATTATTTTTATCTATAAAAATTAATTTAAAGCAAAAAACTTATCCTAGAACATCCCAATTTAGTACAACACGTCTGTTTATTTTGTAAAATATGTATTTTTCTGTGTCAATGGCCACCATATGCATAATTGTTTGCCAGGCACCATGGATGAGCTAGTGCACGAAGGAGACATGATTCCTGAATATGGCATTTCAGCAACTTGGAATTCTATTTTCAAATACCCTTTGCCATTATTCTTAAAGTCTTTATTTTTCCAGGTTACTTGAAAATGACAAATCATATAGGAGCTATTTATTACTCACACATGTGTAAGTGTTTCGGTTAAGAAAAAGGTTATTATAAATAAAACAAAAAAAGTAAGGTTTGTTTTGTTTTTTTTTTCACTTGAGACTCTTGACAAAAATACTAAATGGAATCCATTGGAGATTTCATGATAAGAAAAAGGTTATTATAAATAAAACAAAAAAAAAAGTAAGGTTTGTTTTTTTTTTTTTTTTCACTTGAGACTCTTGACAAAAATACTAAATGGAATCCATTGGAGATTTCATGAAGTGTAGGTACCAGGAATCACATTAGAAAGAAGTGCCTTTGGTTTACTGAGCAACAGAAATAGCAGAGAAGATTTCTGTATGGATTTGTGTTATACTGAATTAAATACTATGTATAAAGTGATATTTTAAAATAATTTTCCAACAAAGAAGTTTAACCACCTTTTTCACTTCAAAGTAAAACATGATATTAGTGGCTCGTTACAAAGCTATTTTGTAAAGATCTTCACAAAATATTTAGTTTGGCAAAAAGTTGTAATTGCTTAATATGAAAGATGGGGAAAAATAACTTTCTAAGACCTTTTCTTCCTTGTAAATACTAGCCTGTCAAAGTTGTATATTTTTCTTTTCATGCAGAATGATTCTGAATCTGGTTGAAATGTTTTTAATTTAATGTAGCAGACTGTATTAAGAAAAAGGTTTGCTAAATCTTGAACAGAATAGTAAATAATTTTTGAGGAAATTATAAAAGGAAAAGTATAAGTTGCATACTTATTATTAGACCTCATAATGACTCTGGCAGAGGCGTTCCAGAGACTGAAATCATCAAAGTCCTTTTCCCTATTGGTTCACTCTATTTATCTTCTCTTCCTGACCACAAGTAACAAACGTACTTCTACAACCAGAGATGAATAAAACACATGGAGCAGAAATCATGTAACTTTTCACCAGTTTCCTAACACCATTTAGAGTACAAAATTATTCTAATATAGACCAATATTTTCTTTTTAAAAGTTTGTCATTGGCAACCATTTCTGTGAAATATGCAGTATATGGTTTTGGAGTGTACTCATATTTTGATAATAAGAAGGAAGAAAGTAGCTGGTTTGTGTCTATGAGACTTAACCTTTCAATAGGTGGTAATCGAGCAGTCTGGGAAAAGCCTCATAGGATTCGGCCTAAAAGACAGGGGTTTAAGGAAAGGGAATTCTAATATAAACAGAAAATTTAATAGGTAGGGACCTAAAATGCCAGGGAAATTTTAAAATTATCCAAATATAAATAATAAAGGCTATAATAGTACCAGGCAGGGTAGAGGGGGTTTAGGAAGGAGATTTGTTTTAGATGTTTGGCTAATTGCATCTTTTTTTTGCAAAGCATATCATCAAATGTTGAAAGCTTCAATTAGTGCAGGAGAATTAAAAGCCGGGTTATCCAGGTTATTCTTGCTGTCTTTACCCCTTTTCTTTCCTGTTTCAAAGGTTCCTGTTTTCTGACTTTTCAATGTCTTTTTCTTCCATATTCCTGGAGAGCCTAGAACAGTGTCTAGCACAAAATAGGGCCCCCCAAAATTCTTGTTGAATAAAATAATGTGTTGAATCCATGGGGAAAAGCTAAAAACTTCTTCTTTTAGAACCATAGAACCATTGCTCCCAGATTTTCAGCAGAAACCCTCTCCCCCTCCCCATTTCTTTCTTTTCAGGTTTTTGGCAAGAAGGTTGAGCGAACACATTGTGAGAGATAATGACTGTTTCATGTTGAGGCAGTACGATGTGTATTTCTTTGAATTTGGGTGTGGAGGGAAAGAAATGGAGGCAATAGCTAAATTTTAAGTTAGTTAGTCTTTAAGATATAAAGGCACTAGGTTGATAAGATTTTTAAAGAACCTATAGAACATGATACTGATCTAAGGACTATATCAGTGCTGAAAAGAATAGAATATTAAGAATCTGGAAGAACTAACAGGCAAATGGCTAGTCCTGACTTATTACAGAACTGTTAGAAAAGATTGCTTATTTCATGTGGGAATACTAAAGATCCTTGAAAGTGGATTCAATCACATGGTGAACCTATCAAAATCCATGGTGATTTCTTAGGGCAAGACTTTCAGTTGGTTACTAAAATTGAAATGTTCTGCATTTATTCTCAACTCTGATAGGTACTATCTCTTGCCTAATTGATATAATATTAATTCATGCCTCTTAGGAAAACAGATATTAATCAAAACAAGAAAACACAATTACTTGGAATTATTTTTAAGAAAGTTTTATATAATGTCAATATATATTTTTCAGTATTAAAAAATAATAAATCATAAATAAAGCTAAAGTTACCCCTTGTTCACTTAATTCTTCCATGCTCAGTTACCTTGGTATACTACCAACATAGTACATGTACTTCCAAACCTTTTTCTCCATATATACATCTCTTTTGAGAGAACATATTTTGTTATGTGCTTTTAATTACATGAATAATATACTGTACTTATTTTTAAAACAATGTCTTAGCCATCTTTTAAATAGAATGGCCTCATTTTCTTTTAACTGTTGTGACATATTTAATAGCACTGGAATCAGTTTGTTTAATCATTTTACTCATAAAAGTTTGGTTGTTTCCAAATTGGGGCTTTCAAAATCAATGTTGCACAGAAAATACTGTAGTGCTGCTCATGTAAGTATATTTCTAATCCATATGATTTCTATAGTAATTCATACTATCCATGTCCCGAATCATGCAAAAATTTGGAAATCTCTTCTAAGACAACAATTATTTTGGTGCATATAATATGTAGCTAACTAGCTCTACATATCTGTACATTTTTTTATGATTCCAACAGTTTCTAGTTGTATAATTTTGGACAATATATGTCATCTCTGCCTCTGTTTCCTCATGTGTAAAGGGGGAATGTTAATCATATCTGTCTCATAGGGTAACATTATATGAGTTGTAAGGATTAAACAAATTAATATGTGTAAAGAACTTAAAACAGTGGTATATGATAAATGCTCATTCAGTGTTAGCCATTATCATTGCCATTTTTAAAATGATTTCATATTTGGCTTGGTTTTTCAGTACTGATTCATAAAGAGTTCAGACTCTTGTATCAAGAAAACTAGAAATTCTCTGCCTTTCTAATAAGTACTCATACCTGTGTACTTGTTGGAAGTTCTTGGCTTTTGAGACTTTAGAAGCTGGAGAGATTTTAGAGTCCTTAACCTAACTGGGCTAATCTCTATGAACAATAAAATACTTAATTTAAAAAAGACGTGCTAATAGACATTAATGCATTGTGTCTGTTGTCAAGACTCTCTCTAGAGAGAATCCACAGGGAGAATATAACTCAGCACAATTTCTTAAAACATAAGATTTGTTCAATATTAAATAAGCACCCATATGCGCCAGGCACAGTGCTAACTATATGCTGACAAAAGATGGATAGCATAAGAATTTTGCTTTCTAAAAAGCACTCCCATTGACAATGGGAAAGACATACACACTAGTAATTACTGGGAGATCAATTCTATTAGAGTAAGTATAAAGAAATTTAAGAGTAATAAGAACAGGGCACTAGCACTTAAAGTGCCTAGGCATGCTCGAAAGACTTTGTGAGGGACTTATGTGAAAAAGAGTAGATGTTTTTCCAAAATGGAGGGGTGAATGAAACTATTGCAGACTGATGTGCACAGGTGTAGAGCCATGAACCTGCGTCAAATGATCAGGGTATGCAAGAATTCTTATGTGAGAGGAGTGTGATATCAGCTAGGAAATTACATATGGTCCAACTCACAAAGAGTATGTGATGGTGAAAAGCTCTAATGTCCCCATGTAGGCGATTGGAAGAAGGAATACCATAATCAGGTATGCATTTTAAAAAGTTAAATTTGGCAGCAAATGTCAGGGTATGCAAGAATTCTTATGTGAGAGGAGTGTGATATCAGCTAGGAAATTACATATGGTCCAACTCACAAAAAGTATGTGATGGTGAAAAGCTCTAATGTCCCCATGTAGGTGATTGGAAGAAGGAATACCATAATCAGGTATGCATTTTAAAAAGTTAAATTTGGCAGCAAATTGGGATGTCAAAGGAGACTGAAAGCTCAGATAATGATTAAGCGTCTAGTACAATACTCCAAGCAATGAGGATTATAGATTGGAGAGAGCTGAAGTAGAAACCAAAACATGTGGAACGGGGCCAGCAGGGGTTAGGAGGGGGTGGGGGAGACAGGACTCTAGGAAGGGGAGTATTGAGAATCAGTGGAATGTGTAGAGAAAAGATACGGGAATGAACCAAATTGCTCGATGAAGCCTGAGGCTGACAAGTGCCACAGAAAGCAAAGTAAGAGAAGAATATCAAGATTAATATTTTTTTCCTGGGGGAGTAGCAGCACTTTAAGTGCAGGCAAAGGAGAAAAGGCAATTCCATAAAAGAGACCAAAGACTTAGAGATGTAGGAGGAGAGGAGGGATGAGGTGTTACCCTAGGATTCAAAGTTACCAGAAGAGGACATTGAGGAACTGTGAACTAAGCAAGAATGCAAAGGGCTTCCAACAGGACCTCTAGACTAGAATACTAAAATGAGTCCATTAATGAGACTTTGTGGACCTGTCTAAGGTAGGAACTGAGAGAGAAGGAAAGAAGATGAAGAAACATGACTAAATTTTCTGGCATGAGCCACTAGGTGACTGATGATCCTGTCAATCAAAATAATGAGCATTGAAAGAGTGTGAGGTCAGGAGTAGAAATAGTAAGAAGCATGTGGGGAACTTACCTTTTGAGCTGTCTTGCCGGCAATTGGAAACTCAGGTTTGTGGTTAGGTTTTTACATCAATGAGCTCTAAGGTGAGGAAGTTAACTGGGTTATCCACATGGACGCTTCGCTAAACAGAGAGAGATAAGCAAACACACTAGATAGTTGTTATTTGTGGTGTCTTTTGTGTCATGCATTTGTACTTAGACAAAAACAGATATCTCTATATAAGTAAATAGCAGTAATCTCTACTGGGTTGTCATAAATTCCAGTAAGTAACTCATTGGGCATGGAAGATGGTGACTAAGCTAGAGTAGCAACAGCATTTTGAAATCTGCCTTCTTTGGGTAGGATTGTTATTTGTTTTGGGGTTTATCATAAATTTCTCTACCCCAAGGCCGTATCAAGATTTACATTATCGAATAGTCTATTGTTGCACCATTTTTGCTTTTCTACCTCTTATACCTTCATTCATCATTTTCCATTTTCTATAAATAAATTAAGGTCTTTAGTTCCGCCGAATTTTTTTTTTTTTCCTTTTTGTCTAAGGTCTTTAGTTCCAATACTGTAGGTTCTGACTTCCTTTTCCCTTTGGGAACTAGAAGTGAGAAAGCTAACATCTTTTGCTTTGAAACAACAGTATCTTAACATATATGCCTCTTTTAAGCTGTTGTCATGTTTAATTGTTAAATTCTACTTCGAATTTTTTTCTTTTGTTGTATAGATATATCAATATTTCACCCCCTAAAGAAGCTAATACTATATTTTAAAGAAAAAGACACCTATGTTGGTATATGGAGTTTTGGGATATGATTAATCATCTGTTGACACCTTCATAGCTAGGCTGGCCCATGATTATTTGTTTTTTTCAGGAACTAGTGTGCAGAACATTGAAAATCTATGTAGATCTCAGGATCAAAAAAAAATTTATTTTTTACCACTATTTACCTTCACATACATTATTTTGTTTTCCATAATTTTTGAGACAATATAATATTTCTAAATCAATTTTAAAAAGATTAAATTTACATTGTTTCTAAAAATCCGCCATAAAATTTTACATAAAGTGTTTAACAAAATTACATGTTGTGACCCAATATTATTACCATTAAGAGACAATACAGAGAAATGCTGTATTTATTTAATCCTGTGTCATGGTTGAGGCATCTTAGCATACTTTTTTTGGAGTTGATTGTGTCACCAGAACATCTTAGTAATTTCTGGTATGACTCTTCCTTTGTAGGCAGGTTCATCAACAGTAGAATTATGCCTGTTTCATTCTAATCTCCTAAGGGCTGCCAGTTGACATTTTTAAAGGTATAAATCTAATTTCCGTGCCCTTCCTCCCACAGCTTACTCTGCCAACCATTTATAGTAAACCTAACTGCAGACTTTGCTGGTTTGGTTACAACATTTACTTCACTCAGTATCCATTAATTTTTATTTCTGACAGAATAAGCATATGGTCCTAACGCTCTATGAAAAAAGCAAAGTAAGAGAAGAATATCAAGATTAATATTTTTCTCCTGGGGGAGTAGCAGCACTTTAAGTGCAGGCAAAGGAGAAAAGGCAATTCCATAAAAGAGACCAAAGACTTAGAGATGTAGGAGGAGAGGAGGGATGAGGTGTTACCCTAGGATTCAAAGTTACCAGAAGAGGACATTGAGGAACTGTGAACTAAGCAAGAATGCAAAGGGCTTCCAACAGGACCTCTAGACTAGAATACTAAAATGAGTCCATTAATGAGACTTTGTGGACCTGTCTAAGGTAGGAACTGAGAGAGAAGGAAAGAAGATGAAGAAACATGACTAAATTTTCTGGCATGAGCCACTAGGTGACTGATGATCCTGTCAATCAAAATAATGAGCATTGAAAGAGTGTGAGGTCAGGAGTAGAAATAGTAAGAAGCATGTGGGGAACTTACCTTTTGAGCTGTCTTGCCGGCAATTGGAAACTCAGGTTTGTGGTTAGGTTTTTACATCAATGAGCTCTAAGGTGAGGAAGTTAACTGGGTTATCCACATGGACGCTTCGCTAAACAGAGAGAGATAAGCAAACACACTAGATAGTTGTTATTTGTGGTGTCTTTTGTGTCATGCATTTGTACTTAGACAAAAACAGATATCTCTATATAAGTAAATAGCAGTAATCAGTGAAGGCCTCATTCTTAAGCAAAGCCTTAAAGATACAGAGATCAACCATGTATATCCAGGAGAAGAGCATTGCACAGAAAAGGAATAGCAAGAGTAAAGGCCCTGAGGTGGGAGCAAGCCCAGTGTATGCACATGTTAACAGCCAGAGATATTATGGCCAGAGCAAGGTGAAAGAGAGGAGTAAAAGGAGTAAAAGGAGTAAAAGAAAGGGAGGAGTAAAAGGAGTCAAAGGGGTAATGGGGCCAAATTGTATAGAGCCCTGTCACCACTGAGGATATTCACTCAGTGAGATGAGAACCATAGGAGGACTTCTTGCAGGGGAGTGACATCATTCACTTTAGTTGTTAAAAGTTGTACTTGGCTGCTTTGTTGAAGGGGAGCAAGGGTAGAAGTGGGGAGAACAGAAATGGGGATATTGCTGTGATCCAGGCTAAAGATGATGGCTTGGACCAGGACCAGTGATGGCGGTGGTGAGAATGGGTGGATTTTGAACCCATCTGAAGGTAGTGTGTGAGACTTCCTGACAAATTGGATGTGGGAATGAAAGAAAAAATAAGTATTTTGACTCCTGGTTATTTGTTTTTGTTTTTTTGCCTGGGCAACCACCATCAGTCAAGAATGGAAAAGTCTACAGGTGGGCAGGTTTTTGGGGATGATCAGAAGCTTAAACTACTGACTTTAAGATATTTATTAATATATAATCAACTAAATGAGATCTCAGTGTCAGCCTCACGGAAGATGTTATAAAATGTTATATGAATATTTAATATATATGAATATATTAAGTACTGCTCTAGTATGAATGAATTGATGAATGAGAATTCATTGAGCAGCCAGTACTCAGTAAATGGCAGGCAATTATATGAATATTTAATATATATGAATATATTAAGTACTGCTCCAGTATGAATGAATTGATGAATGAGAATTCATTGAGCAGCCAGTACTCAGTAAATGGCAGGCACAAGGCTGGGCCCTGTCGTATAGGTGTTCTAGCAGAATCCTTGCTAGTACTTCATAGGGTAAATGGCAATTGTATGCATTTTACAGAAGAAACTCACAAGTGACTTGACTAAGTTCACTTAAGAGTTTTAAAAATCTTACCAGTGATCTCACAAAAGAAATACTAATACACTTGAAAAGCAGCCATTCATTTAACATGTGATTTTTACCTTCAGATTATAATACAAGTGAACAAAAGCAAGCCTGTAAGAAGCATGAACTCTATGTGAGTTTCCGGGATCTGGGATGGCAGGTAAGAATGTTCCGTCAATGTAGGTGCTTATTTTCTGTTTTATCATAAGTCCTTAGTAAGTCATGATCTTCATTAGTAAATTTTCCAATGCAGTACTCAATGGTTTTTGGCATGGGTCTCCAGTACATGGCTTACCCATATCATTTTAATTTTTTTGTTATCATTTCAACATCGAAGCATAATTACTAGGTTTTACAGTAAAAATCAAACAAACAAATAAAAACAAGTATGCTAAAGAAGATATATTTAGAAAATGAAAACAAGAGTGCTGTTCTATAAGCATTCCCAAACTTTTAATTTTATTATAAGTAGAAGATTTGTTCAGACAAGTACAAGCAACTTCATTAGCCCCCTAGAATCCCAAACTATGTATCTAGGAAATAGAAACTTCAACTATAATGTCTCTGTCATGAGGTGGATGTACAGAAAATACATTTTTTTCTTGCAATTAAAAATCATATTGTTATCTTTTAGATATTCTTCACAAACAGGTTGAGGAGGAGAATTTAACCAAAATAGTTTTCAATAGCTCCATGTGGTGACAATTAAACATCAAGTTTTTAGATTTCTTTTAATATCCCATTACAGTGAATTCTCAATATATAAGCTTATTGAGAAATAATATTAATATTTCAATATTTACACATTTCATGGTAAACTTTCAAATAGATAATTCAATAATTTTTACATTTACACCAAGTTTTCTTTCTCTGGGCGGTGGAATTAGTACAACCATGCCATGTGCCAATTTTTTAACTTCCTAAAATTTTTCATGTATGGTTTTCAGGAATTTGCTCCAATTCATTTCTTCTAAACATACTATAAAGTTAATGCATGAATGAAAATAAAAACAGCACACAGACCAAATATTACAGCTTTAGGAGGTTGTCAGACTTCTAAAACCAGGAATGGGTTTTTAAGAAGTAATGAGAATTATCTCAATTAAGTTTGCTCTGCTTTTCCTTTCTGGTTCACTTGAACTTTCCAGAGTTCATTATTTCCTGTTTAAATAATATTTAGAATGCTATTTCATGATTATGGTTTTATTCATGAATACATGAATTAATACATACTATGAATATCTTACATAGCAACCTCTTGGGAGCAATTAGAGAGGACAATTTCTTTTAAAAATATACTATTGTTATAAGCTTTAACTTAAAATTAAATTAAAGGGTGTGGGGGAGTTTATCCTATTAGAGTAACTATTGGACCAAGAAGGGAAACCTTTTCATATAAAATATATTTGAGTATTCTTTAACAATTATTTTTATTTATATTGGTAATATTATTTTTTCTTTTTCTTCTTCTTTTTTTTTTTGGTGTGCGTGTGTGCATTTTAGGACTGGATTATAGCACCAGAAGGATATGCTGCATTTTATTGTGATGGAGAATGTTCTTTTCCACTTAATGCCCATATGAATGCCACCAACCATGCCATAGTTCAGACTCTGGTATGCTTTGTTTTTGTAGGATTGAAAATGGTTTATAATGCAAGCACAATATAAAGTTGTTTTAAAGGAAAGCATTCATTTACAATTATCAATGCATTATCTTCTCTTCTCAAACTGCTTTGTTATTTTTTAAAGCCAAAGTAACAATTGTAGGTATAGTCAGGAAATTCAGGCTGGTTTAAAGAGTAATCCTCATTCCAGAATGGAGAAGAATTCAGTGAGGAAAATGGGAGTAATCACATGAAGTGGTCATTCTGCCCTTATTTCTTCACTGCAGAAAATGACTAACAATCCATGTTCCCAGGCGTTGTGTCTAATTAGTAATCATCACAAAAACATGGAATAATAGCTGTGCTGATTTCATTTGAGGGCTTTTACTCTAATTATTTAAGAATGATCTATCACATACTTCGGTATTGTAAAAGTTCTCCAATGTGGTATATAAGGAGGAGGCTAGTTTCTATTTCTTGATTGCTCTCCTCCCCTTCACCCTCTACCTCCTATTTTTCCTCCTTCTCTAATCTTTAAAGTAGGAGTTACTCTTCCTTTTCTCCCCACTGCAAGCAATTTAGCAGTGATTAAATTCCTAAGAGCCTAGGCTTATTTTTATGAACAAGGTAGTGAAATGTTGACTTGATGGTTTTTAACTGGTTTGCATTATATCTAATGAGCTCATGAAACCTCTTCAGAGTCTGATGTCCCTCACAGGGAGGAACAATCTCTGGAAGATTAAGTGAGAGGCTTCTAGAAAGTTCACTATGTTACATAATTTCAAATTGATGTTTGAGTTAATATGAAAATTTTAACTCTATGTATTTAGGAGGAAAGGGAGAAACACACTATTTTAGAATCAAGACTTAAGGATGGGAGTGGAGTTGTTTTGTAGATGCCAGTAAGAGAGCAGGAGATATTAGAAAAAGCTGTCTTTGTGGGTGAGGCTTGTTTATGACTGAAAAACTGAAAAAAAAAACATTCTTTTAGAATTTGTGAATTTGACTCTCTGGAAGGTTGTTTCGTTTTGTTTTTGTTTTGTTTTTTTCTCACAATTAATTTAAAATTTAAAGCTGATAGAAAGAGTATCCCAGTTTCCTCCTGCTTAAGGAACGATATATAAAAACCGACTGATCAAATCCTTGAAAGAATTGATGTTTTACTGGCATCTTCATTAACCAGCAGATACTACAGAATCACTAGACACCCAAAATGCATGTCAATGGCAACTAGAGCATGAGCATTATCAAAAACTTTGGAAATAACCCTGGAGTAGACAGAAACAGGAAGATAAAGCAAATGTGCATTTTGATAGGCAGTCATTTATAAATGTATTGATTCTTGACCACTGAGATTATGTACTTCAGTGTCATTTTAAATTCCTGAGCGGATCTTAAGCTCTGATATGCCTTCACCTTTGCTATCTGTAACTATAAGTGCTTCTTGATATGGGACAGCGTTTCTCAGGGTATGGGGCCAGGTAGGCAGGCTCTGAAAGTATTGGTGTGTTGTATTTGAACTTTTACCAGTAAAAAAAGAAAAAGAATCCCTAAGAAATTTAACTTATCACCTTGCCTATGAGAATTCACATCGACATGAAAGCTTATCAGATAGAGAGCAATGCTGGTTTCCTCCTTCGAAGGGACAGTCATGATCACTCTCTGTGGGGTCACAAGAGGAACAGATCCTATTTGTGTATAAAGTAATGCCTCTTAATTTTTCTGAAGGTTCTTTGCCTCTTTTTATTGTCATTTCAATGACTAGGAAAGCAGACTTTTGCTTCCTAAGATAAGTATCTAATGTATCCAAGGTTCTCTCAGGCTAAGCAATGCTTACTTATTGGAGAAAACTCTTTGTTAAATATTCCCAGTTTCTCTCATTTTTCTTATAAATATATAATTACATGCTGTCAGCTCTTATGGCTGTAGTCTAGAAGGCAGTGTCAAAAACCAAACATCAAAAAAAAAAATCTGACACGAACTTGGAACAAAACCCTGCTCTGCATCACTACTCTGGGATGTAGGACATAAGTCATTGCAAAACTCAAGCATACATGGGAAGTTTGATTTTTTTTTTTCCTGGCGTTGTGTATGCTCTACATTTGTTCTGTGAAGGACGTGAAACAAGAAGACAGGCATATTTGTTGTTAAAGGAAAGCATGTTTGTGACTGATATATTTGTCCTGGCGTTGTGTATGCTCTACATTTGTTCTGTGAAGGACATGAAACAAGAAGACAGGCATATTTGTTGTTAAAGGAAAGCATGTTTGTGACTGATATATTTGAGAAACCATTCAAGAACAATTCGTTTTTTTTTTTTTTGTTTTTGTTTTTTTCGGAGAGACTGCTTGGTGAGGCTGCCAAGGCCATTGAAGCAGGGGTTATCAATCATGTATGTGTGGGTTATAGAAGATAAAGCTGATGAGGGACACAAGCTGCATCTGAAACTATCCAACTTTTAGTTTTGTGAGGTCTTAGGAAATTTCAAGTTCATGTCAGATCACCTCATTTTTCCTGCTGTTTCTGTCCACATGCAGGGCTCTTATATCATTTCAGCCAGGACGTTGTGCAGCCAAAACTCTAAGAGGCTGTATTTGCTTTTTGTAGATCCCTTAAGACTCATCATTGGGACTTCCCATAAACTCCTTTGGGGGAAGGGTCAGAGTAGGTGGGTGGAAAGGGGGAACCATATTTCGGCTTCTTGCTCAATCACTGCAAATCATAGGCAGACTGCCAGTCTGATCAAAATGAGTATCAACCCTTCATTTAAGCATTTCACTTTTCATGTACAGCCACCTTTTTAGGCTTTTGTAGGGAATGGATGGGTATTCAATTTATAAAATATCTATACCCTTTGCTCCTGATTTAGCTTAGCCTGCTTCTTGGCAGTTGTGTGGGGAGTGGGCAAGGGAAAAAGAAAGTAAAAAAAAAATATCAAACTCCAGCTAATCTGGTAAAAAATTCTGTGAAGAAGAGTTAAAATCATTGCTTTAAAGCAAGTATTTGATTATATCTGGATTTTTTAATTATGATTTTTATGCTTCTTTTACAACAGAAAATTAAGAGTTGGCATAACATTTAAGATTTCTTGTTTAATTATCCTTCTAAAAACTAATTCTTAGATCCAAATCTTTCCAAAGTCCGACTGTGTGTCTTCACTGATTTGCACTTATAACTTCCGTATTTCTCATGATGTAAATAGTCATTTCAGCTAAAAGTAATTCAGTGCTAGTTGCCATGTTCTTTCCCCAGGAAAATTTTCACTGAATATTTCATAGAGGGAGTTTTTCTTATTTGGTAGAATACGTTTCAAGTCCCCAACACAGAATTAGAACCGGTGGGTTGATTCTAGGTGTTAATGCTTAAGAACACATCCTTCACTACTGGCCTCTCACCCCACCCCAGGCATCAAAAATAAAGAAGAGAAGGGTGGTTAGATTAAGGGGATGTCTGATTTAAGTAATAAAACAAGTGTATTATTTTAAAGTTGCAAACAAAATGTTTACCCTGTTTCTTAAAAAAAAAACATTTTTTTTTTCTTTCTCAGGTTCATCTGATGTTTCCTGACCATGTACCAAAGCCTTGTTGTGCTCCAACTAAATTAAATGCTATCTCTGTTCTGTACTTTGATGACAGCTCCAATGTCATTTTGAAAAAATACAGAAATATGGTAGTACGTTCATGTGGCTGCCACTAATATTAAATAATAATGGTAATAACAAAAAGATCTGTATTAAGGTTTATGACTGCAATAAAAAGCATACTTTCAGACAAAAGGGGAATTTTTAAAAATTAGTCTGACTCATTTTATCTCTTTTCCTATGTACAATGTCATGTATATAGTCATTTTTATTTATTTAAAAATATATATTCTCTTTTGCGGATGCCTTATCAATAAAATCTATTTTATAAGTCACTATATTATACAATAGATCACCCAATCTAACTTTCAATGGGACATGCTGAGTCCAATTTAATTCCATTTCAACATTTTTTTCTAATACAATTTTTATATGCTTTTCTGAGATTGGACAGAACTCCTTTGACTGTTTAATATTGTTGAAGGAAATTGAATACATTTGGTTATATTGTGCCAATGAAAACTGTGATAGTATATTTATTTAGAAATAAAACTTAAAAAATAACAACCCAAACAAAAATGCTTGGATAAACACAGTTTTTCTTTTAGAGTTTCTGCTTCATTAGATAAAGTGAAATGTTGAACAGGATTTGAATAAATAAACGGTAGGCAGAACATAGAAGCTGAAAGATTGCACATAATTGTTATAACTGTTTGCTTTAACAGAGTTGGTGTAACTGTAGGAGCATATTCCTTCTTGGCTTGTGGATTGTGGATTTTGCAAAGAGCTCAAAGCTTCAGGAATTCTGTGGAGACAGGCTTGAGCCTGTGTCCATAACTTTCCAAGTTAACACTAAAAAATTGTAGTACAACCTTCTTACCTCAAATAAATCATGTCTGCCTATTATCTAGAACACTACTGCTACAGATTTTTTTTTCAGATTTAAAAACTTAGTCCAAAATAAAGAAACATTTACATGTGCTCCACTTCCTTCCCTGCAGACAAGAGTCACTGCATTGCAGAAAATGTACTGAAGCAGAAGATGCAGACAGAGCCATTTTCTTTAGCTCTCCTTTATAACTGAGTTCGCTGATTGATGTGATGCAAGGGATTTTACTTGGGGTAAAAGCACTGAAACTAAACTGGAGGAAATTACCAAAAATCCCAGAATGGCTTTGACAGAATTGCCATTTCTAAAGAACAGCTGAAATCCATTTTTCATATCTTTGAGAATGAGCTCAATGAAAGCCTTATTTTGTAAAGGGATTTTGTAAACCTTCCTGTAAGCACAAATAATTCCAAACAGGAAGGTTCTGTGTTGTGTTTGTGTGCATGTGTGTTCTTCCCTCTGAAATTAATTTATTTTCTCTCTCTTTTGGAATGCCTTGTAAGGCCTTCCTTTAACACACACCGACTTTTTGAAGAATGACCTTTAGATTGGTACCTTGCTATTTATGGTAGCTCCATGGTTAGGCCTATTTACAGTTCAACTAAAATTTCATAAAGTACCATTTATTAATCACCCTTTTGGATTATTCAGACAACACTTATATCAGAAATGACTTCGAAAATGTTATGGGTTTGTTTGTAATTCAGGTATATTTCAATGTTGTTTTAAAATACAGTTTATCTTAAAGAAAATTTGACAATAGGTATATTGGGGGGTACATTAAGTAATATATTTTTAATTAATGGTGTACCATTGAGAGAATAAGAAATGGAAGTCTATTATTATTATACTTTAAATGTGCTGTTTAAATATATTTCTATATTTTAAAATATATTAAAATTGTGATGCTAGTTTCTGCTGTGCTTCTTGATTTGGTTCTTTATTTAAGAGGGATGCAAAATGTAAGTATGTTATAAATCGAGACCATAAGAATATTTATCAGATGTAAAATGTTTGTGGTTGTGTAAAGTTTTTAATTCCAAAATTTTTTTGTGTGTGTTGTTAATAATTAACTCACTATTAAATAGACAAAGCAATAATCCATGAATTAAAGACGTAAGAATATTTATCAGATGTAAAATGTTTGTGGTTGTGTAAAGTTTTTAATTCCAAAATTGTTTTTTTGTGTGTTGTTAATAATTAACTCACTATTAAATAGACAAAGCAATAATCCATGAATTAAAGATTCTCTTAATCTGTTCAAACAACAAAGAAATTTTAAAAATAGCAAATAATAATTGATGGAAAAATACCTTACTTGTTCTTTTTCATGTAAGAAAAGATAAAATTGGCACTAGTTTTGCTTTTTCTAAAATTATATACATATAATTTTACATTATTCTCAAATAGCTACTATAGGAAATTCTTAGTATTACTTTTGTAATACTCAGGATATTTCCAGAAATGAGAATAATTTGGCCTATTCTAAGAGATCTTAATCCAGATCTTTTTAGCTCGTTAATGTACTGCCTTTTTTGTTTATGTGTTTATTTTTAATTTTTTCTGCTTTATATGTGTTTTGCTTTGTAAAGTGGTCCTACTCTTTTCTGGAAATAGAAGGGCATAAATCATAAATACTCAAGTTCCTTAAAACTAAGGCAGAAAGGAATAGTCTACACTGTACTAAAATACAGAAAGAAAATCCAAAAATATTTTTTCTCAACTAAAGAATTGTCATTTTATAATGCTTGTATCACCATCAACAAATCTGAGCTAGAGTCTAACTAGCTACTTTACAGTCTGACAAGTATCATCTCCCAAGATATTTACAATCAATAATTAGCTTATGCTACAGTTCCATTCAAGGCAGAAGAAATCCTCATTCCCAAACACAAGTAACCATCTCATAACCGTTCAGTCACGTGCTCAATCTATGATCGAAATTCCATCTAGGATTACCTGTTTTTTTATGTTTTCTCTTTTACCTATTTTTGTTGGGGGGGGCTGGAACTTTTTAATGTTAGAAGTGAAAATGGTTTTGCTGATAAAGCATATACATTGCTAAGTACACATGTAGACGTCTGCATTTTATTGAATTTGGTTAAGAACATAATTGAAGAGAAAGTATGAAAAGCACCAAGCAATGCCAGTACTTATTCTTATTTAGGTAGAAAATGACGCTATAAACAAATCAGCAGTTTTAAAAAGAGCAAAGTTTCTGCAAAAATTACAAAGTCTGTTGTGATATTTTTTAAAGGCTGTTTAAAAGACAGGGATTTCAATGATAGGAGAAATCAGATCAGATATAGCTTTTAAAAATCATAAAGAAATTTCAGAAAATTAAAACCTGTGCCTTAAAGTTTGCATCTCAGTTTCAACTTCACTGAGACAGCTAGCCTAAAATCAATTCTGAAAGGTCAGTGTAGGAACACAATGTGGGTGTTGCTTTATGTTGCTTCACCCCCCATGGCTCTATCACCCCTTTTCCCCTGGGTGATGGAGATACAAAGGATTACTCAAAGCCCATCTCTTCTGAGCAGTGAGAGACCTGAAGTGGTTAATCTTCTCGAGACCCTCCAGTGAGAGGCATCCCTTCCCTGGGAAATTAACCCTGGATTGGGGTTCTCTTCCTGCATTTATTTTCCAGACCAGGAAGTTACAGGAAGAGAACATAGGTGGGGTTATAGTTTAACAATATAGGCTGGTAACAAGTCAGATGACATTCCATTAGACAATTAAATGATCTTACAATTTCTCAGTATCTTTACATAACAATTAGTAACTAGTCTGTCCTTGAGCCAGCAACCTTGCTGTGCCACAAATCTTTATCTTACACCAGAAACTTTGTAGACTGAAGAAAATTTCCAGTCCTCCTCAAGGTCAATATTTGAAACTGCAAGGCTTTGGAAAACCAGGCCCTGTGAAGTACATATGCTTTATAGTATATTCCACATGTGGGATGGTAAGTAGATGCACTGCAGCCTCAAATTCTCTGTATTATATGTAGGTGCATGAAAGAGGTCACACTGCATAATGAGCCTTGAGATGCAGCAAGCCTGGAAACAAGACCTAACCAGATGGTTTAATGGGGTGTGAGCAGTATTTTTTCTTTTCAGTTCACTGTGGCTATACATAGTGAAATATAGTAGAACCTACTTAAAAAATTGTACAATATTTGTTTTCTTACAGGTACCTATAGAAAAAAATCCAGAGTAGAACAATTCTCTCTAACTTGAGCCACGAGGTCCATACGATAGACTATATATCATTACACTTCAACAAAACACACATGTGCACAAACACATATGAGGATACTTTAAGAAGCTGATGGAAAAATAAAATTGAAAGATAATATGAATCTTGGGCCGGCCCGGTGGCGCACTGGATAGTGTGCCGCTTGGGAAGCGCGGCGGCGCTCCCGCCCG